>NC_045163.1:29374170-29376670 GCF_900700415.2 Clupea harengus | reverse complement strand
GTGCGTCTCCCCCAATTTGCAATCCCCTTGCTGCTGCACCGGCAGTTTTGTGCCCGTCAGTATCAAAGGCCAATATCCCGATCTATACGATCAATACAGCTTTACCACCACTATTCCCCAATGAGTGGATGAAAAAGTTGTCTTACCCGATTCCCGGAAAAGATCCCGGACGAGCCCCCACGTGTTACGTGCCAGCTCACGACACGAAACAAGAAGGGGAGGCCACGCAGAATTTAGGATATTTATAGTAATAATAATATATTTATTAATGATTTTACAAGTTTATATAGTTATCTAATAATTATAGCAAACGTGTGGTGAAGATCAGTGTTGTGAAGAGAAACAAAAGATGTAATGTAAAGTCAGGTAAATGGTAATATAAACAAACGACAATAATCCAAAAACAACGACAATCCCAAATCCAATTCACTATCCAAATCCAACGATAACCAAAATCCAACGACCAATCCAACGCTCCCTCGACTTCCATCTCAGCAGGGCTTTTGTAGCCCAGCGAATTACCTGGATCCAATTACCTGTTGTAACGACAGATAGAGAACAGGCATGCAAATCTCATGGGGCGGGGCCTGGACCCGCCAGGGTCGTAACAACACACACACACACCAGTATATCCACACGAGTCCACACACACACACACAGGGCCACCAGTATATCCATACCAGTCCACACCCACACACACACACACCAGTATATCCACACCAGTCCACACACACACACACACACAAACACAATAATCCCAGCACTGAGACTGATGAAAAGATGCAGGCCAAGCACGGCGGAGAAGAGAGGCTGGAGATAGGATGCAGCCGTCCTGTTGGCTGAGTAGTTTAAGTCCACACACACACACACACACACACACACCAGTATATCCACACCAGTCCACACACACACACACCAGTATATCCACACCAGTCCACACACACACACTCACACACACACCAGTATATCCACACCAGTCCACACACACACACACACACACCAGTCCACACACACACACACACACCAGTATATCCACACCAGTCCACACACACACACACACACACACACACACACACACACACACACACACACACCAGTATATCCACACCAGTCCACACACACACACACACACACACCAGTATATCCACACCAGTCCACACACACACACACACACACACACACACACACCAGTATACACCAAGGTTATTATAGTTTTGCGTTTTTCACTAGTTTTTATTTTTATTTCGTTTTGACTTTTTGTTTTCAATTTCAGTTTAGTTTTAATTAGTTTTTAAAGCGGGTTTGCTAGTTTAGTTTAGTTTCTATTTTTTGAAAATGCTTAGTTTGAGTTTAGTTTTTATTAGTTTCAAGTATTAGTTTTAGTCTTTACCGCGGAATGCAAGAAACCAAGGGGGGGGGGGGGGGGGGCAGTCAAAACAAAAATGCTCAAAAATGAATAGAAGATACAAGCTATAATAAATAATATGTAATAAAAACAGAATTTGCGCATGTCCTGTTCAAAACAGACAGGAGACAGCGAGACGGTGAGGCAGCGACGAGCTGTGCCTCATCTCAGATTGCGCAATCCCTCACAAACTAGGTTGAGCGCATGCGTAGAACCTATTTAGTTTTGCTGATCTGACGTAAAGCCGCAGTGAAAAAGCACGGAGAGGAGGCAAATAGTACCTCTGCTTCAATAAAGGGAGCATGCGAGAGCCCACCCGGTCGGGTTTATTCTTGGTTCTGCCGTTACTCTTCTTATATTTGACATTGACTACGAAAATGGAAGATTCTATAGCTAAGGCTAAAACATTTCTCATAACTGGACTTTCAATCAAAACGTGAATTGATCAATAATGGGAGACCAATGCCGTAGCTAAAATGAATGCTTGAAACGACGGGACAGAAGATAACTCGATCGACTTCTCACATCCAAAGCCCAAAATGTTTTGAAAAATATTTTGAACCTCAAGAATAGATTTGGTTTTGGACGTACAGCGGAGACTAAATATTAGCAGGGGGGTATCTCACCCCTCATTCGCTAAACATTACATTGATATCAGAGAAAGCCCTTGCTCCGTTAAATTTCCCGTTCTCTTAGGATTGTTTAATGTCTATGTAAAGCCATTTAACATCATACAGTGGTTGTGATCACTTTGGTGAGCTGATTTTGAAGAAATTAAACTTAAAATTGCAGGCTAAAGTTGGTACATAATCACACATATTAACACGAGTTCATCAGCAAGCTAGCAGCTGCAACTGTATGTAGGCCACCTTACCTATGTTAGAAGCCGATATGAAAACAACCAGTAGTCAATGTGCAAGCTGCCAATTGAATGGTGATTTAAGATACTGTATTGGGTTTATATACTTTGTAAAATCTGACTCTGAAAAGAGTCAGTGCCTCACCAGCCCACGAACCTCACCGCACGTTTACTGTTCACGGTAATCCAAATAGGACTCTGTCGATTTCTCTCCACTTTTGCCGCCATAAATACCA
>NC_045163.1:29361670-29369170 GCF_900700415.2 Clupea harengus | reverse complement strand
TCTCTCTCTCTCTCACTCACTCTCTGTCTCTCTCTCTCCTTCTCTTCTCTCTCTCTCGAGCGTATAGCATATAAGGGCCCAAGCCCCGAGAGCGAGAAACTGCGGTTTTGAGTGAACGACACTTCAACTCCCTCCAGTCCTCTTGGTTCTCATAAAACATGTCCGTCACGGTCGCGGCTCCAGAGTTTACCCAAAAACTCAGACTTTCTCTCGCTCTCTTGCCCTCCTTTCTCTTCACCCCCCCCCCACTCCTCTGTCTCTCGTCATCATTTCTAATAAGCAGAAGGGGGTCGTATAGAGATCTATGCACTGCCAAGCATTCATTCTGCAACGACAGAGTGCCAAGAATGTCAGACGTGTTCTGTGTCTTCTCCTCGGCCTCTCATCATCTCCTCCTCTCTCTCTGTTTTCTCACACCCACACACAAGCATATCCCAGACTCACACACACACACCCACACACAAGCATATCCCAGACTCATACACACACACACACACACACACATACACACACACACACACGCACACACACACACACACACACACACACACACACACACACACACATACACACAGTTCAGAGTAGTCCTATCCCTTTTGTGTTTTCAGCATTTCCCATTGTTTCTATATTTAGACCTTCTTTCCCTCATATCTCCTGAGCCTCAATGCGTTCAGACTGTCGATGGACACGGGTCAAAATAATTTCTTTCTTTCTTTCTTTCTTTTTCTACAATGGACTCTCATAACTTAAATGGTTTCCAGACCCCCTTTCTGAGTATTGTAGGGGAGCATGTCTGCATGCTTGGCACGCAGCACCGGGAGTCGACCCCTCTAGATGCTGTTCAGGAGGCCCCCCGAATCTCATAAGGGGCCAGGGTGGGGGGGCTCCAACACCAACCCCCCTCAGTTTTACCTATTCACTGTAGTCCAGGCAGGCACTCCTCCAAAAAGGTGCAATCTCACCAGAGGATATCGGACAGAGTCTAGAAAGCGGAGAAGGAGAAAACGTCTTTGCAAACAAAAAGGTCTTCAAGACACAGTTTGCCCTTTGCCAGCTCTGAAAGAGCCTGTGGAGAACGAGGCCTTTTTAAGGGGTTACTCTGCGTACTGGTCCACTCATGTAAACTTGTTCCCACTGGGTGCGAGCAATGCTAACATCACTGGTCCACTCATGTAAACTTGTTCTCACTGGGTGCTAGCAATGCTAACATCACTGGTCCACTCATGTAAACTTGTTCTCACTGGGTGCTAGCAATGCTAACATCACTGGTCCACTCATGTAAACTTGTTCTCACTGGGTGCTAGCAATGCTAACATCACTGGTCCACTCATGTAAACTTGTTCTCACTGGGTGCTAGCAATGCTAACATCACTGGTCCACTCATGTAAACTTGTTCTCACTGGGTGCTAGCAATGCTAACATCACTGGTCCACTCATGTAAACTTGTTCTCACTGGGTGCTAGCAATGCTAACATCACTGGTTCTAGCCCATACATGCTGAGTAGAAGTAGAAGTAGAATGCATGTATGTGTTTGTTGGGTGACTACAGTGGAATGAAATGAGGTGTAACTCTGAATCTTAATTGGTCTGTGTGATGGATCAATGTTTGCAATGGCTAGGAGAGAAGAGGAGAGTGGTTTGGAGCAACTTGACTGCGTTCTCATTGTCTGAGATCAGACTCTTTTCAGGAGCGTAGCCTTCAGATGCCTGATTATTTACGAGCCACTGCTCCTCCCACAGCTTAGGGAGTGCGTTGGTCTTCATTCAGAAACCTCCAGAAACAGTGACCTCAGCAGCCAGAGAAGCGCCGCGTGAGAGCCGACCAGATCCATGTCCAAGGTCAATGACCCCAGCTGCAATGAGTCTTGTGATCATGAAGCTGCCCGTTTTTAGTGTCTCTTTGACCTCCGCTAATTTCTCTGCTCTGCTGGGCTTTTGTTTTATGGGAGTGGAGCTTAACCTCTGTGAAAGGGGCCACGTCCAGAGCACTCCCAATGTTGGGTTTGCTCATTTGTAGTGATTCATCTTGTGGTGGAAAACATGTGAAAGCTCAATGATCTGTGTGTGAAGAAAATCAACAATCAGTATTATCACCATGGTAGTCTGACAAACTACTGAAATGATTTACACTATTGAAATGAATTAGATTATGTGCACTTAATGTCTTCTGGGAGTTCCCTACTCGTCTCCCAGAGGTTATTTATTTGCAACCTGGACCCTTCCAGTGTCTCTCGCCGGAGCTATCCTCTAGTATCCCAGGAGCTTTTCTGTTGAGCCTCGACCTTGAAAACAGGTGCCGAAAACAGACCAAATATGACATGAATATTTCCGGGGCCAACGGATCCTCAAAGGGGGGTCAAGGAGGATTCAGTAAGATAGGAAGGATTCATCAGGTGTAGAAAAAGGGAATGCAAAACTCTGTAAGACCAGTAGAGTCTTGAGACTTGCTTAGGTTTATGCTTTTGATTTTTTTTAGCTTTTTTGTTCCACACTCTGACTGCCTGCCTGCAGTTTTTTTTAAAAAGATTTTTCCTGATTGCTAGGAACAAAAGATTTTTTTATCCAGATCTGAAAAGAAAAGTTTTTACCTCATCAAAACCTACAAATCAGCCATGACAATCTCTGCTCAGTGTTGTGGTTGCTGTAAATGAGGTCCATGTGCGCTTTAGGAAGGTTCGCTTCCTGCTTTTACTGGCTTGACCAGAGTCAGTGATTTCCAACAACCTCTTAACTTGTTGGAGCGAAAAGGAACTGACCTGTGTGTGTTGGTGTGTGTTCTGACCCCAGACCTGTGTGTGTTGGTGTGTGTGTGTGTGTTTTCAGCGCGCGAACAACTGAGGAGATCCAGGCACAGCCGCACCTTCCTGGTGGAGAGCGGGACGGGGGAGCTGTGGTCGGAGATGCAGACAGGTGAGGGGGTTGCCATGGAGACTGACGAGTTGCCTGTTTTTCCAGTTTTTAGCAAGGACATGTAAGTGTTTTTGACACTCATACAAGATACACAAATGGTGCCTGCCAAGAGCTGAACATCATCCTAGCAAGCCTGCCCCTTTTCAAATGGACTGGGGATTGGCCCATGAGAAATACACACACACACACACACACACACACACACACACACACACACACACACACACACACACACACACACACACACACACACACACACACACACACACACACACACACACACACACACACACACAACACACACACACACACATTTCCTGTAAGCATATGAAATCTGAACCCCCTCCAACAATGGTACTGCAAATAAAGGTTCCTCTGTTTTCCATTCCCTTCCCCATCTCTCTCCATGTCTCTCTCTTCTAATTGAAGAGATCTCTCGTTACCCAACAGCTTGTGTTTTATGTGATTTTAATTCCAGTGTACATTTTAGGGTCAGTCTTTATTGGGGAGTCACACCACCTTCCATTCATGTTTTTACTGGCTGCAAAACTTAGCATGCAGGGCCACAAAATGTGTTTGTGTGAGTGTGTGTGTATGGGTGTGAGTGTGCATGAATTTGTGAGAGAGTGTGTGTGTGTGTGTGTGTGTGTGTGTGTGTGTTTTTTATAAATCGTACGGTGTTAGCTTTGCCCGCTCTGCAAGTTCCAGGGTCAAAATAATCATTCCTTCAGGTCCAGATGTTTCCTGCTGTCACAGAAATAAAAGAGGGAACAGGAGAACAGGGAGGGGAGAGACAGACTGAGAAAGAAAGAAAGAAAGAAAGAAAGAAAAATAAATCAGAATCAAAAGACAGAGAGAGAGAGGGAGAGATAGAGACAGAGAAAGAAATAGAGAGAAAGCACATGTTGTTGTGCTTGCTTTTCATCCTCCATCCAGAGCCAAAGCACAGCAGCCCCCTCCACCTCCCAGCCATGCCAACTCATTAACAGCACACTGCAATCCCTCATGGCAAGCTGATCCGTCTGAAACAGCGGTGCATATAGATCCATACCAGTTCAGCCTCCCCCATACCTCTCCATCCCACAGCCCAGACAAATACACACAACGTACACCCAGAGAGAGAGAGCGAGAGAGAGAGAGAGAGAGAGAGAGAGAGAGAGAGAGTGAGAGAGAGAGAGAGAGAGAGGCCGCCCTCCCCTGTGACAGGCCAGGACTCCACTCTAAACAAACTGAAAACGCCTCTCTTTTTCCCTTTTTTCATCCTTTCCTTTGTCTTTTTTTGTGTTTTCTACCACTTCTAACTTTCAGCCTCCTCCCTCCTTCCCTACCCCCCCCCCCCCCCACACACACACACACACACACACACACACACACATCCATTTTTGTCTGGCCCTTGTGGCCGCTGGATGTAAAAACAAGGTCGTGGCCCCGTGTCTGGGCTGTTATCGGGGCAGATATCATAAACTGGCCCTGGGCTGTTTACAGAGGCCGCCTCACTGGCTGACCACACAAGAGAATGGCTGTGGGTGTGGAGAGGATGGGCTTGGCACTTCCACAATCCAAGATGGATATTTTTCTCCTTTCACTTTCTGCAGGATACGCTTATGCAAGCTGTTCTCTGTGTGTGTGTGTGTTTGTGTGTGTTTGTGTGTGTGTGCAGGTGACCGGTACATAGTGGCAGACTGTGGAGGAGGAACAGTAGACCTGACCGTCCACCAGATTGAGCAGCCACAGGGGACACTGAAAGAGCTGTACAAAGCCTCAGGTGACCGTCTGATTCAGCAGTCACTCCTCTACCAAACACAGATCACAGTCACACAGTTAACCTTCCAGTACTGCCCTCTGTTGCATCCAAAAGTCATCATCTATTGGTGTGGTGCACTTGCATTGCTGACGTCCAGAAAGGCATATTATTTTCACCTCATCTCTGACCTCAAGTAATATCTGCACTGGTAATGGCATTTTAAATGCTTGTGACATTATAACAATGAAATCCAACATTTTGGCTCTGAACTTCATCAAGGGCAAAACCTGTGCGTCTAAATCAACATCACAAATATCTACAGGATGACAGTTTTATCTGTAGACGAGCTGAAAGGCATTTTACGCTCCGTGTACTTACATTTCCTCATTCCCTCTCTTCTAAGGCGGTCCGTATGGTGCCGTGGGGGTGGATCTGGCCTTTGAGGCCCTCCTCTGCCAGATCTTTGGGGCCGACTTCATCGACAGCTTCAAAGCCAAGAGACCTGCCGCCTGGGTGGACCTCATGATCGCCTTCGAGGCCCGGAAGAGGACCTGCGCCCCGGGCCGGGCCAACGCCCTCAACATCTCCCTGCCCTTCTCCTTCATCGACTTCTACAAGAGGCACAAGGGGCAGAGTGTAGAGACCGCCCTGCGCAAGAGCAAGTATGGATGTCTAGGAATATGTTTTTATAGGGATGTCCATTTTTTGGACAAAATGTTTAATTGTGTTGGTACTGAGGGGAAAATCCTCTATCAGTCCAGATCTCTCTACCAAATGTGCTTATCTTTATAAATAAAGAAAATGTCTTCCCTCTAGTCTAATCATAGGTCACTTAGGCATGCCAACTGTATGGGCAGGAGATGCATCCAAAGTAAGAACCTGGCAGAAGGAAGAGTTGGGATCGGATACAAACCCAGTGTGTAAGGGACAGGGTTGGTTCAGCGCCACAAACACAATCCAATATGATACAATTACGACTCTCCTCACGATAGGCATGTTATAGGTTTCATTACACCCCCTTTTGAGGACAAACCTAATTTAGATTAGGTTGGTTTAGGTTGTCTGCCCCTTTAGAAACCATTTGGATAATCACTTAACATTAAGAGAGAATTCAGAGTTTTCAGGTGTAATTGCAGTCTTGGTTGACTGCCCTCATGCTGTTTGACAGAAATTAGAAAAGGTATTGAACCTGATTTTCCTTTCAATTCGATTCTGAGCTGGCTGACTGACTGACTGACTGATTAAATGCGATTGATATTCACACCTCATAGAGTGTCTGTCAGCTGGTAATTGTCATAGACTGACATCTGTGACTGCTCCAGGCAAATTGATTTTGCTTTGTTCGTGAAAGGAGCCAATAATCTAGAATCAAGAACCAAGAATCATCATGAAAAATGTCCAGCAATCCTGTATGAAAGGAGAAATGATTCTCAAATGCCTTTCTGTCAGGTTGTTAGGTGAAGTTCTACTAAATCGTGCAGGATGGCCTCTTTGATGTTGCATCATATACTAATCTGAAGGAGTGATTGGCTATATGTGCTCTGTGTAGACCATGGGAAATGCCAAACATGACATGAAGAGGGCTGCCTCTAAGCACTTATGGTAACACATCTACCAATGTGAAACAGGGCACACGCACACAAAACTCTTTAGGGGCCCAGAGGAGGATTGGGTACACCAAAGGACCACAGCACAAGCAAACTTACCAACTCAGCACCTTTGGGTTGTGTGGAAATCAGTGCATGGGGTTGCATTCCTTAGGATCTGAGATGAATTTGAGGTGTTTGGCCTGACTAAGGTCAAAAATGCAGTCATTACTTTACACACAACCCTCTCTGAGGTCAAAGAGAGACCATTATTGGAGTAGTAGTGTCCGACATTTGGCTTGTATTTAATTGCTCTTGAACACAATGTATTACGAGGAATTACTGAAGTACATTTCCCTCACCAAAGGTTTTAGTCTGGAGCACGGATATCCTAAGCTGCTTTAACTTATACCTGTGTGCACAAATCTAAAATGGTTCTCTCTTCCAGTTCGAACATCGTTAAATGGTCATGTCAGGGAATGCTGCGGCTCACTCCTGAGGCCATGAACGAGCTCTTCCAGCCCACCATCAGTAACATCATCAAACAGATCGGTGAGACTCAGACACGCATACACTACTGTCATTAATCACTCAAAGTTGCTGTAAGCCACTTAGCATTTCTTGCTAGCGTCTGCCAAACAGTCACTGTTGGAGCCCCCCCCCCCCCCCCCTTCTGTTCACTGTACAGTACGCATGCTAAATATCTAGCAGGCATGGGTGTCTGTCACCTGTTCCTCATTGGTTAATAGTGTTGAAACATGCTGACATTTTATTTGCCGAGTATACGGCCCATGATAGAGTCCGAGTTATAACCAGAACATAGACCTACTTCTGTCATGGAAATGCTCTAGTACGCAAGACCTATATTCTCAAGAAAAGGTTTCACAGCCTTCTTCCTTGTAGTTTCTTCCCCCTAGAATCCTACCTTTAGAACAGAACCACTCTCTCAGCGTTGTTATCAACCTGCCATGAGCCCATGACCTTCCTGACCCTCCCCGTCTCCACCCTTTCCCACAGAGGAGCTCATGCAGAAACAGGAAGTACAGGGCGTGCGCTTCCTCTTCCTGGTGGGCGGTTTCGCCGAGTCGCCCATGCTGCAGCGGGCCGCGCAGAACGCCTTGGGCCGGTCCTGCCGCATCATCATTCCCCAAGACGTGGGCCTGACCATCCTGAAGGGGGCGGTGCTTTTCGGTCTGGACCCCACGGTGGTACGCGTCCGGCGCTGCCCGCTGACCTACGGCGTCGGGGTCCTCAACCGAT
>NC_045163.1:29301702-29361170 GCF_900700415.2 Clupea harengus | reverse complement strand
CCCTCCTCTCTCCTTCTCCTCCTCTCCTCTCCTTCCTCTCCTCTCCTCTCCTCTCCTCTCCTCTCCCTCTTCCTCCTCTCCCCTCCTCTTCTCTCCTCTCCCCTCCTCTCCCTCCTCTCCTCTCCTCTCCCTCCTCTCCTCTCTCCTCCTCTCCTCTCTCCTCTCCTCCTCTCCCTGCTTCCTTCTCTCCTCTCGCTCTCCTCTCCTCTCCTCTCCTCTCCTCTCCTCCTCTTCTCTCCTCTCCCCTCCTCTTCTCTCCTCTCCCCCTCCTCCCTCTCCTCTCCTCTCCTCTCCATCTCCTCTCCTCTCCTCCTCCTCTCCTCTCCTCCTCCATCGTCCTCTCCTCTCCTCCTTGCCTCTCCTCTCCTCTCCACTCCTGCTCCTCTCTCCTGCCCTCCTCTCCTGCCTCTCCTCTCAGCTCCCTCCTCCTCTCCTCTCCTCTCCTCTCCACTCCCTCTCCTCTCTCCTTCCTCCTCCTCTCCTCTCCCTCTCCTCTTCTCTCCTCTCCTCTCCTCTCCTCCTCTCCTCCATACTCCACCCATAACCCTGAGCAGCAGACCTGGACCCCTCTGTGTGACGTGGCCCCTCTGTGTGACGTGGCCCCTACCGCAGTCCCTGCTTAGGCAGTGTAAACGTGTCTCCAGACCCTAGATCACCCACACACACACACACACACACACACACACACACACACACACCCCACACACACACACACAACCACACACACACACACACACACACACCACACACACACACACACACACACACACACACACACACACCACACACACACACACACACACACACACACACACACACACACACACACACACACACACCACACACACACACACACACACACCACACACACATACACACACACACACACCACACACACACACACCACACACACACACACACACACACACACACACACTGTGGTCTGGGCTGTGGTCACACGGCGGCCATGTTTGTGTTTCTCAGAGCTTAACCTCAAGTGGCAGCCTCTGAGGGCGGCTCCAAACCTCACTCTAGCGGGCGCTTACTGCCTACACACACACACACACACACACACACACACACACACCCACACACACACACACACACACACACACACACACACACACACACACCCACACACACACACACACACACACACACACACACCCACACACACACACACACACACACACACACACACACACACACACACACACACTGTGGCGCTACACACACGTAATCACCCTCAGATCTCGAGAGAACCTTACTGCCTACACACACACGTGTTCACCCTCAGATCTCGAGAGAACCTTACTGCCTACACACACGTGTTCACCCTCAGCTCAGCGAGAGAGAACCTTACTGCTTACACACACACGTGTTCACCCTCAGCCCTCGAGATAACCTTGCTGCCTACACACACGTGTTCACCCTCATCGTGTTAACCCTCAGCTGTCGAGAGAACCTTACTGCCTACACACACGTGTGTTCACCCTCAGCACTCGAGAGCAACACAAACCACGTGCTTGTTAATGCTGGTTTAATAGTGTGATATGAAGATGTTTAGAGAAATGAAATGCTTGTGTTACTCCTGCTCCGGCCACTAGATGGCGCAGTGCGGCCAGGGCTTCCTGTTTTCTGTTCTCCTCTGTCATGTGACCTCCTGTCCTCAGCTGTCTGCTTCCATTATTCAGCAAAGAACAGCGGAATGCATGAAAAAGCTCTGAGAGTGAGACAGCGTCTCTGAGCGTGAGACATTTACATGTATTCATTACATTTACATTTAGTCATTTAGCAGATGCTTTTATCCAAAGCGACTTACAAGGATGTATACACATTTGAGAGTGAGACAGACAGCGCCTCTGAGAGTGAGACAGACAGCGTCTCTGAGCGTGAGACAGACAGCGTCTCTGAGCGTGAGACAGCGGAACACTCTGAGCGTGAGACAGCGGAACACTCTGAGCGTGAGAACACTCTGAGAGTGAGACAGCGGAACACTCTGAGAGTGAGACAGACAGCGTCTCTGAGCGTGAGACAGACAGCGTCTCTGAGCGTGAGACAGCGGAACACTCTGAGTGTGAGACAGCGTCCTCAGTGGACAGAGAGAAGGAGAAGGCAGTGATGAAATCCTCTCTTAGCAAATCACTTTGCCTCCGACTGTACAGTCTTTTAAGCAAGAGTGAGTGAAGCAACCAGAAACATCACCAAGTGTACAGGTTGAAGATCAATGTGCCATGTCATCATTATCCATTTCATAATCATAGCCACTAAATTGACTGTAATTACATGTTTATAGTTTGGCCTTGCTGAAGACATGGTCGACTTCAATAGGAGGTCCACTGGGTCCTCAAAACAAATGCCTCACTTAGGTGTCTCTTAATATTCCTAGTTATACAGTTGAATGGAGAGGGACAGAGAGAAGAGGAGCCTTGGAACCTTGGCGCAGGTGTCAGTGAAGCACAGGTGCAAGCCAGTTTAAAGACCCTATTATGATGTCATAATGGCCCAATGTAAGTCAATATGACATTTTTTATTCGTTTTTCTTTAATATCTTAAAACGTATAAAGTTTAGACAAACGGAAAATACATAGCACAATTGTCCTTTATAAGACCTACGCGACAAAGTTTGAACGAAGTTTCTACGTTAAGCGGTTCGAGCCAGTGCATGAAAGGAAATACCAGTGCATGAAATGCAAAAGTTAAGAAAGGAAGAAGAAAAGAAAGAAGGAAAGAAGAAAGGAAAAAAGAGTAAAAGAAGGAAAGAAGAGAGGAAGAAGGAAAGAAGAGTGAAGAAAGGAAAGAAGAGTGGAAGAAAGAAAGAGGAAAATAAAGAAGAGTGAAATAAGGAAAGAAGAGTGAAAGGAGGAAAGAAGAGTGGAAAGAAGAGTGGAATTATTACCCTATTATGATGTCATAATGGCCCAATGTAAGTCAATGGGAAAACTTTTTTAGTTTTTCTGTAATATCTTAAAAAGTATAAAGTTCAGAAAAATGAAAAATACATAGCACAGGTGTCCTTTACAAGACCTACGCGACAAAATTTGAACAGAGTTTCTACGTTAAGCGGTTCAAACTGAATTAAGCGCAGAAAAAGGTCAAAAGAATAATAAGAACTAGAAAATGCATTTCCTGAAGGAAATACCAGTGCATGAAATGCAAAAGTCAAGAAAGGCAGAAGAAAAGAAAGAAGAGTGAAAGAAGGAAAGAAGAAATGAAAGGAGAGTAAAAGAAGGAAAGAAGAGTGGAAGAAGGAAAGAAGAAAGGAAAGAAGAATGAAAGAAGGAAAGAAGAAAGGAAAGAAGAGTCGAAGAAGGAAAGAAGAAAGGAAAGAAGAATGAAAGAAGGAAAGAAGAGTGGAAGAAGGAAAGAAGAAAAGAAAGAAGTGAAAGAAGGAAAGAAAAAAGGAAAGAAGAGTGAACAAGAGTGGCTCTGGATGAAGACAGTTAAGAGAGAGTGAAGAGGGAAAATATTGAAAGAAGGAGAGAAAATGGAGTGAAGCAGAGAGAGGAGTGTGAGAAAAAGTAGAGTGAGAGGGATAGAGAAAAAGATGGAGAGAAAAAAAAGTAGAGTATGGAAGGTGTCTTAATATTCCTAGTTATACAGTTTAATGGAGAGGGAGAGAGAGAAGAGGAGCCTTGGCGCAGGTGTCAGTGAAGCACAGGTGCAAGCCAGTTTAATGACCCTATTATGATGTCATAATGGCCCAATGTAAGTCAATGGGAAAATTTGTATTAGTTTTTCTTTAATATTTTAAAAAGTATAAAGTTTAGAAAAATACATAGCATAAGTTTCCTTTACAAGACCTACGCGACAACGTTTGAACGAAGTTTCTATGTTAAGTGGTTTGAGCTGAATTAAGCGCAGAAGTCGGTACAAAGAATAATAAGAAGTATAAGAAACGAAGGAATAACAATACAGGGCATTTCATGCACTGTAATAAGAAAAGTTTGGATAACAATACAGGGCATTTCATGCACTGTAATAAGAAGCCTAGGAATAACAATACAGGGCATTTCATGCACTGTAATAATAAGAAGTATAAGAAGCCTAGGAATAACAATACAGGGCATTTCATGCACTGTAATAAGAGACGAAGGAATAACAATACAGGGCATTTAATGCACTGTAATAAGAAGCCTAGGAATAAAAATCTGTCAGCTGACAAAGAGCCTGTGGAGACGTGAGCATGTTGACTCAGTAGAGCCTTCAAGGATGGAGGCATTCAAAAGCAGGATTCTTTTATTTGGAATGGTTGCCTCGTGTTCTTTGTTTAAAGGTGTACAATCAATAAACCAGGTGTAGTAAATAGGCGGAATCCGGTCCAGATCCGGAACCAGACGCAATCAAATTTGGACCGAAGCCAAAATCAACTTTAAAATTTAAATTACTCCAAAACAGCAGTATAATGCTTGTGAGTCTAGTTTATTCACACACACACACACACATTCACAATTGAATCGCTACTTTGCATAGAAAGAAGAGTGTAAGAAGGAAAGAAGAGTAAAAGAAGGAAAGAAGAGTGTAAGAAGGAAAGAAGAAAAGATAGAAGAGTGAAGAAGGGAAAGAAGAGTGGAATAAGGAAAAAAGAAAAAAAAGAAGAGTGAAATACGGAAAGAAGAAAGGAAAGGAGAGTGAAAGAAGGAAAGAAGAGTGAAGAAGGAAAGAAGAAAAGAAAGAAGAGTGAAAGATGGAACGATGAATGGAAGAAGGAAAGAAGAGTGGAAGAAGGAAAGAAGAAAAGAAAGAAGAAAAGAAAGAAGAGTGAAAGAAGGAAAGAAGAGTGGAAGAAGGAAAGAAGAAAGGATAGAAGACTGAACAGGAGTGGCTATGGATAAATAGATAAAGAGAGAGTGAAGAAGGAAAATATTGAAAGAAGGAGAGATAAATGGAGTGAAGCAGAGAAATACCTAAGAATAACAATAAAGGGCATTTCATGCACTGTAATTAAAGAAGAGTGAACGGGAGTGAGAGAATGAATCTGCCTATGAGAGAATGAATCTGACTTTCACAGACTGCTTGCTCTGTGTGATAATGATGAAATGTTTTTTTTGTAATCTAGCTTTCTCTGATGCATATTCACACCTGTGCTAATATGTAATTTAGCTAACATTACTGTTGAAACATCAAAATTAGCTGCTTATTGTTATATTTGTACTGTGTGTTGGTTTAAAAAAAATGGATGTATATGTGAGATATGAAGTATTGTGTGATGGCAAGAAGAAAGATGCCAGTCATTGATTGGAAAATAATAGCGTTGGAGAGGGAGAGAGAGATATGAAGTATTGTGTGATGGCAAGAAGAAAGATGCCAGTCATTGATTGGAAAATAATAGCGTTGGAGAGGGAGAGAGAGATATGAAGTATTGTGTGATGGCAAGAAGAAAGATGCCAGTCATTGATTGGAAAATAATAGCGTTGGAGAGGGAGAGAGAGATATGAAGTATTGTGTGATGGCAAGAAGAAAGATGCCAGTCATTGATTGGAAAATAATAGCGTTGGAGAGGGAGAGAGAGATATGAAGTATTGTGTGATGGCAAGAAGAAAGATGCCAGTCATTGATTGGAAACTAATAGCGTTGAGTCCAGATGATTGCTAGCTCCTCTGGTTCCTGGCCTCAGTGAACAAACATAGGGTGAGAGTTAATCACCACATCTGCAGTGGTCTGTGCCAGGGAGATTGGAGACCTGTGTTTACTACCCAGTGTTCTCCCCCAAACAAACAAGAGATGGATTTGACAGAGGTTTCAATGCTCCTGTGCTTACAGTTCCTCTGCACATGTTGTGAGGCAAACACATTTCTGAACTGGAGCCAGGAACATTGCGTTCCACATAACTAGTTAAAAGGGTGGGACGTTTGCCAGAAGCCAGTAGGGTTTTTGGAATGTTGGAACTTGTCTGACCAGTCCGACTAGAAGCTTTTTTCCAGGGGAACTGGTTCCACAGTCAGATGTGTTGGTTGGTTGGTTTGTTGATGATTCAAATAACAGTTTGTCATTTTTAGCCTTTTGGTTAGTCGTTGATAAGTATAACACCTTTTGAATTTGAACTAATGTGCTCTCGTCCTAACTTTGCTCAGCGTGTTCCACACCTGTTCAGCAATCAAGCGCCCCGGGTTAAATTCCTGCCTCCAGCCTGACGCTGGTTTATCCCACATCCATATTGAATAGCGTGGCATAGCCCCACAGAGCATACTCAGTTTTTCAAATGGGTGATAATCACAGTATTACGTATTTGGCTACAAGGAAACTGCCACAGTTAAACAGTTTGACAGACAGTTAATAGTGAGCTATCACACATAACAAAGTCACCTGCATCTCTTTAATAATGTTTCTATCATAATGTTATCGCTTTTTGCAAAAGGAGAAAGACTGAGTCTCATTTTCACTTTTAGCAAGAGTGTGAGCCTCATATTCGTCTGCTGATTGAGACTCATCTTTCACAGGAGTTTACACCCACTTCCAAAAAACAGGTGGAATTAAGAAAATAAAGAAAGCCAAAGAAGAGCTGTAGTGCTAATGCTAAAATGAACACTACACTAAAAATGCTAAAATTGGCAAATCTACTTTGGCAGCAGTTAATATTCCTGGGCAGTCAGCCCACTTGAAGTCTACGTGTGGGAAACACTGATATAGTATGTGGATGTTTTCTTTTTTCATAAGTCATGCATGAAGAGTTCTCATTCGCCTCTAGGTATGGCATCAGGCTTAGGTTTTAGGACGCACTAATTGAATGCAAAGTTTGGGCACCAATGGGGACATGCTGGAATTAGGGTTTCATTATGTCAAGCTCATGAGATGGCATGACACTCCTCAGGCCTCACTGCAACTACTTTGAAGAACTTGTCTCTACTTGCCTTCTTGCACTTATCCACAAAGTGCAGGTATTTATTGATTTCATCAAATCTATTGGCAGACATTGCATCTGCTAAAGAGGATTGAAGAAGACTTAGATTTGAGGACCAGTACATTCTTGTTCTTGGGTGGATACTGCAGCTGACTGTTATACGAATGCCCAGTATTATTTTTAGTTCTCATAGAGTGAGGTTCAAATTCTCATTACATTTTCTGTGCATTCATGGTTTGGACTGAGACACTGTTCTTTGAAAAAGTCAGGGGAAAGGCTGGAGAATAACCCTCTTCACTCTGGACGCTGATCTCAGACTTTCCTGAGAAAGCTGGGAGGACCCCTAGGACTGTTTGTCTGTTGTTGGCAGTACCAAACCACACCGAAGCACAACCATAACTAACCTTCTGGTTAGTAACTTTAAAGTTTGGGATATGAGTAAAACAGAGAAAACAACTTTGGAAGATGCTGCTCATTTATTTATTACAGTTACATAGAAATATAATTCTATGGTTACATTTTTACTTATGTTTATCACAGTTTTCAAATGGCTCCCTCACATCTGACGAAGCAGATAACCTGTGAAGGTGTTAACATTGTGAAACTTGTTTGCTGCAATGTAGAATGTTTTGGGGAGTCTCATGTACACCCCGTCTCCAACCTTCAGCTGCAGAACCACTGAGTTGGAGGCATAGTCCTCATTATCACCTGCGTCCTGCCATTCCCAAACCATCAACACTTCTTCAGAGTTCTTCATCAGCTGGACACCGATGTCTTTCTCCTTCACCCAACTGTAGGACGTGAAGGTAAAGAAGTAGACTCCTTTCACTGGAGCAGTGAAGATACCTGTACAATAACAAAACAGTTGGCCGAACTGACTTGAGATTAAAGGTCGATTTTTTTATTTACTGTATGTACATACGTTAATTAAAAATGGGATAAAGTCAGGTTGCACCAAACATGAAACATGAGAAAAGAGTGCAAATATGAAACATGAAAAACAGTTCAAGATTTGATTGAAACATGCAGGTGATCCATAATCATGCTTAACCAATAACCAGAGCCCCGCAATTGCACTTGCTATTACACCTCCTTTAGTTTTGCTTTAAAGTATGCACACTGCCACCATAAAACATACCTGTTGCTGAATTATAGGCACCTCCAATATTGGTGATCACATTGTCATAAATGATTGTGGTGTCAATGCCGTAGGGTCCGATAGATTTAAAGCCATCAGGCCTGTCACTTGTATGTCGTAGAGCTGCAGTGAAGGCCACGAACCCTGAGCACATACACAGGGAAACACACAGGTCACAGAGATCAGAATCTCATCTTGTGTGTTATAACAATAACAAGAGTAGTGTTTGTCATTCTTGTGAAAAAATAATGATGTGGCTTACCTCCGTCTGTTTCCACACAACTTGCCATTGCCATCGGTGGATATCCAGTGACCAGCAACACTGGTGCAACCAGGAGCAGTATCAGACCTGCCATTATTAAGAGCTTTCTAGAGGTTGGAAACAGGGTATGAGTCTCCCTCTAACTGAGTTTGTTTTATACTCAAGAGTGTGACGGCCCAGCTAACCCCGCCCACGGGGCAGATGGGAATATTGGTTTTGTTTTGTCCTTGTCTCTGCTCAGGTGCGCGTGATTGGCTGGAGGATAAAAGGGCTACGAATCCAACATGGCGGTCTCTCTCTCCTCCTCACGGTTTTTGGCTTCCGTTGTGTTTTGTTTGTTGCTCCTATACTGTAGTGATGGCGAAATGAAGCTTCATGAACCTTTGAAGCTTTCCAGCCAAAACGTGTTGAAAAAAGGTTCACTACTCGAAGCATTGTTCGCTTTCTAGTGACACCTGCTGGTCAATAAAAATAAGGTGAGGGAAAGATTTTCTCGGGACAGTGAATTTGTTCAATTTGTTGGGGTGTGCAAGGCCTGCTAAAATAACATGCACACAAACGTATGGTGAAAAAAACATACCTCCATTAATTCAAATGTTGTTGTATGCGAATACAATGACAATAAAGGCTTTATTGTTCTATTCTTTCTTTTAATAATTGTTTGACTTAAATGTAGGGATTGTATGGTGGCACAACGGTTAGCGACGTCGCCTCATGCGCAGAACACTCAGGTTTGATTCCCAGTCATAGCGAATTTTAATCCGATGGTTTGATTATAAGCGCCTGCTAATTATCTTTACTCTCTTCTGTATGCCGTTGGAACAGAGGTTAGTTAAAGTGCTCTTGGAATACTGGTCAGTACTTTTGTAAAACTAAGGGTAGTGAGAGTGCTTCAACATGGAGGTGTTATTATTGTAACTCAGTTGCTTGTCACAGATCATACATTTCATCTACGAATAAAAAAGATAGTCATTAAACTAAAGGTCCGTGACAACATGAAATAACACAATAATAGGCTAATGTCAGGGAAGTCATACAAGCTACAAACAGACCTTATTAGGAGAAATCAAATCAAAGTGTTCCCACACGGGTGACGACTTTCTCTTCCTAACTGGCTCCATAACTCTGTCTCAAATAATCTATAGTACTATCTATACTACTACAAACAATCTAAATCTCCAACTACCGCTAAGTCTCTAACTATCTGTCTCCAACCACTGACAACAACCACGAATACGAGATGGGAATTGGGACATCTTATAAAGTCGAAGCGTCCCGCCAAAAGTGAACGAACTTGACTCAAACAGTGTTAATTTCGTAGACGAAAAATGTTCATTAACGACCTTTTTCCCATGACTAAAACGAGACTAAGACGTGATGAAAACGGATCTTTGAAAATAAAAACTATTTTAACTTTCGTTAACCAGACGAGACGAGACGAAAATGTTGGTGTTTGATGAAGTCACAATACTTTTTTCCTAAACTTGCATGCACCTAACATCATTGGTTGAATGTTGCCGGGTCCTATATCCATACTCCACGCCCTCCCTGACATGCCCAGACATGCAAGTGAAGCCCCAACGACTGGTTTAACATTGCATGATGGCTCAAGGACAAGGTCAAGCGTCTGGACGGAAAAAAAGAATGGACATTTGGACACACTTCAAATATATGGTGACGGAAAACAAAACCCAATGCACCGTAATAACTGGAGATAAATCATGCGGTTTTAAAATCACTGGGAAAAACACAACGAACCTCAAAAGACATCTGAAAGCCTCCTGAAGTTCATGCCACGGTAAGTTCGCTAGTAACTCTCAATGATAGCTAGCTAATATTAACTAGTTATAAGCATATATTTGCTAACGTTAAGTCAATTTCAAAAGGGGCAGTCGAGTGTATAGGATCTCAACTTGGATAGCTAGCTAACAATTATCAATTGAAGCCTCCTGTTAGCCTTGGCAAATGATTGACAACATTTTTAGATAGCTGACCATAAGGTAACATAGCTAACTTAAACTAGCTATCGATAACTAGCTAGTAAGCTTAAATGCATTAATCAAGAAAAACTACGTTATTATGAGATTGGTTTACATATCCTTGTCTATTTGGGCAATTGTTATGATCATTGGCACCACTTTCCACTGTCAAATCTAGCCGTCTAGCTAAATCGGTTGTTTATCAGATTGAAAACTATTAATTCTATGGTGTTATGATGATGTGTGTTAATACATTGTATATTGTGATTGCATTGTGTTGCTCATGGCAATTTCATTTCCCTTGGATGATTAATAAACTGCCAGTCTTCTCTCTATGTTTGTCTGTCTGTCTTATCTATCTAGGTACGGAGCCATAAAGAGGACATACGCTGCGTTGTACATACGCTGCAACTCGTGGTGAACATGACCCAGAAGGAACAAAGTGTCAATGACTCTTTGACAAAGTAAGAGGACTTGTCAGGCTCTTCCGCAAGTCCTCTGTAACAACTGAGTGACTGCTCCAGCTGTGTGGACTTACTCTGGTCAAAGACTAGATGGTCCAGCTCATATCAGATGGTCTCCCGCCTTCTTGAAGTGAAGGACTCAATTGTCCAGGTTGCTGATGGGATGGACTGGAACTGTCTCCTGCCCAGTGAGTGGCAGAAGCTGGCTGCTCTCGGAGACCTGCTCCTCCCCTTCGCAGAGCATACTAAGATGCTACAGAGCGACACCATGTCCCTATCCCTGGTGGTGCCCGCCCTCTTGGACCTGAGTGCTCACCTGTCCCAGTTCTCCCAGGGCACTGGCTACAGGGACCTAGCTGGCCTGGCTCAAAAAATTAAGGCAAACATGGAGCAGCGCTTCAGCTGCTTCCTTGATCCCACGGATTCAAAGTTCTCGCCCCTCGCCATTGCTGCATGCTTCCTTGATCCAACCGTTTCACCCGAAACCCTCATTGAGAATGAGGACAGCCAAATTCAGGAGTTTCTGAGAAGAGCAGAATATTACATTTCTCAAACAATATCACCACAGGAGGAGGATGATGCTTATGAGGAGGAAGAAGAGAGAAGGGAGGCACCAGAGACATCCCCATCTTCAAAGCGTCCAAGATTCCGGTTCTTTTCAAAAGCAAGTACAAGCCGGCCATTAAGACCAAAGCCCTCTGTCAGGCAAGAGCTACAAAAGTTCAAGGAGCAGCTTTCTCAGCCCATACATGAAGAGAGTGCTATTGACTTGTGGGCCGCACAGGGTTCTACTCTGTACCAGACCCTAAAACCATTTGCTTTTGACCTTCTGGCAATGCCAGAATCCCAAGCATTTGCTGAGCGGGTTTTTAGTACAACAGGAGACCTCACTCGTGGTCGGCGAAATAGAGCAAGGCTCATTTTAGAGAGAAGTGCTTTCCTCAAACTTAATAGAGATGGGTAGCCTCATTCTGCTGACTCGAGGTGGGGGGTTCATGTTGCTGTTAAGACTGCCCCATCTAATTGTTAAAGCGTGTGTGTTTTTTTGTGTGGTTGTTACACTGTTCTGTTTAACAACTTATTTCTTGTACTTATTTCTTGTCCATGCACACATATAAAAAAAACACAAACAACGAGCCTACACACACACACACTCACGCACACACACACTCACGCACACATACACACACACACTCACGCACACATACACACACAAAAGTTTTTTTTTTTTTGTATGCACGCAGTCACGCACACATAAACACTGTTTGTTAAAAGTTTGAGATATGTGCGTTGGAAACGGAGATACAGACAGAGATTCGCCCATTTATGTGTTAGATAACTCATCCCTTCCTCCTACATTCGTCACATCCTATAGACCTATCCTGGGAGGGATATCTAATGGACAACCTAAGTACTGCAAGCTAGACTATTATGCAGTTGTAGACACAACAGGCCCACACCCTGGGCCTGAGAAGGGAAGAAAAGGAGTTTAATATGGCTATTAAATGTGACTACAACTAGACTAAAACTAATTACATTTTAGTCTAGTTTTCGTCGACTAAAACTAGACTAAAATGTTCTGAGTTTTCGTCGACGAAAACTAGACTAAAAGCTAAGAAGGATTAAAATGACTAAATGTGACTAAAACTAATATGCATTTTCGTCTAAAGACTAAGACTAAATCAAAAATAGCTGCCAAAATTAACACTGGACTCAAATGAGGCTTCGGACGTCACCAGTGACGTAATTTCGGCAAAACGATACAAGCCTCGATACGCACTCCGTCTGGAAGTGCTTCACTTTCGTGACACACGCTCCGAAGCCTCGGATTCATTTGTAACATCACTACATTTACATTTAGTCATTTAGCAGACGCTTTTATCCAAAGCGACTTACATATGTGCGACTTACAATGTATACACATTTTACATTTCCACTGATGGCACACTGCACATCAGGAGCAATTAGGGGTTCAGTGTCTTGCTCAAGGACGCTTCAACAGGGAATCGAACTAGCAACCTTCTGATTACTAACCGACTTCTCTACCTACTGTACCACTGTCACCCTATTGTCACTACTTCTTTCCTTCTTCCACACTTCTTTCCTTTCTTCACTCTTCTTTCTTTTCTTCTTTCCTTCTTTAACTCTCCTTTCCTTCTTTTACTCTTCTTTCCTTCTTACACTCTTCTTTCTTTTCTCTTCCTTTCTTAACTTTTGCATTACATGCACTGGTATTTGGAAATGCGTTTTCTAGTTTTATTTTATATGCAAAGTAGCGATTCAATTGTGAATGTGTGTGTGTGTGTGTGAATAAACTAGACTCACAAGCATTATACTGCTGTTTTGGAGTAATTTAAATTTTAAAGTTGATTTTGGCTTCGGTCCAAATTTGATTGCGTCTGGTTCCGGATCTGGACCGGATTCCGCCTATTAAGTACACCTGGTTTATTGATTGTACACCTTTAAACAAAGAACACGAGGCAACCATTCCAAATAAAAGAATCCTGCTTTTGAATGCCTCCATCCTTGAAGGCTCTACTGAGTCAACATGCTCACGTCTCCACAGGCTCTTTGTCAGCTGACAGACCATCCATTTATATTGATTACATTTTGTTATAGTTCATTTGTCATTACACCAAATTATATTTTGTACTTCTATCTGGTATCTTGTTTTTAATAGTTGCATTTCATTGTTTACTTGTTATCTTTGTATACTGCCAGGTTAAGTTACAGTTCTATTCAGTACCATATTAGGTCAATTATTTGTGTTTTCAGGGCTGAATGTTTATCAATGCAACAGCCAGTGGTGTTTCTACATTAGGGGCATGTGGGGCACTGCCCCACCAGATCCAGATGACGCTGTTGTGACGAAAGCTCAATACATCTGTGCTTTGTGGCAAAATATATCTTATTACATGAAATGCCCTGTATTGTTATTCCTTCGTTTCTTATACTTCTTCTTCTTATTATTCTTTGTACCGACTTCTGCACTTAATTCAGCTCGAACCGCTTAACGTAGAAACTTCGTTCAAACTTTGGCGCGTAGGTCTTGTAAAGGACACTTATGCCATGTATTTATGTAATCATTTTTCTAAACTTTATACTTTTTAAGATTTTAAATAGAAACTAATACAAATCTTCCCATTGACTTACATTGGGCCATTATGACATCATAATAGGGTCTTTAAACTGGCTTGCACCTGTGCTTCACTGACACCTGCGCCAAGGTTTCAAGGCTCCTCTTCTCTCTGTCCCTCTCCATTCAACTGTATAACTAGGAATATTAAGAGACACCTTCCATACTCTACTTTTTTTCTCTCTCTATCTTTCTCTCTATCCCTCTCACTCTACTTTCTCTCACACTCCATCTCTCTGCTTCACTCCATTTTCTCTCCTTCTTTCAATATTTTCCCTCTTCCGTGGGAAGTCAGCACACACTTTCAGACAGGAGGGTGACACACCGTCTGGGCCTGGAGCCTTCCTGATCTTCTGTTTCTGAAAAAGCTGGCACACATCTTCTTCACAGACCGTCAGTGCCGGGGGGGAGTTAGGAGGGAGAGGAGAGGTGATAGCAGGGGGTGCAATTTGTTGGGTGAAGTCTGAGTTGGAGCGGGGTGTGGATGTGGGGTGATCAAACCTGCAGTAAAACTCATTCAGATCGTCTGCTAGTTGAGGGTTCTCTGCAGTGTGGGGGGACGGTTTCCTGTAGTTGGTGATGTCCTGCAGGCCTCTCCACACTGACAGAAAGAAGAAGTATAAGAAACGAAGGAATAACAATACAGGGCATTTCATGCACTGTAATAAGAAAAGTTTAGATAACAATACAGGGCATTTCATGCACTGTAATAAGAAAAAGAATAAGAAGCCAACATTTCATGCACTGTAACTAGAAAATGCATTTCTTGAAGGAAATACCAGTGCATGAAATGCAAAAGTCAAGAAAGGCAGAAGAACAGAAAGAAGAGTAAAAGAAGGAAAGAAAAAATGAAAGGAGAGTAAAAGAAGGAAAGAAGAAAAGAAAGAAGTGAAAGAAGGAAAGAAGAAAGGAAAGAAGAGTGAAAGACATTTCATGCACTGTAATAAGAGACGAAGGAATAACAATACAGGGCATTTAATGCACTGTAATAAGAGACGAAGGAATAACAATACAGGGCATTTAATGCACTGTAATAAGAAGCCTAGGAAAAACAATCTGTCAGCTGACAAAGAGCCTGTGGAGACGTGAGCATGTTGACTCAGTAGAGCCTTCAAGGATGGAGGCATTCAAAAGCAGGATTCTTTTATTTGGAATGGTTGCCTCGTGTTCGTTGTTTAAAGGTGTACAATCAATAAACCAGGTGTACTTAATAGGCGGAATCCGGTCCAGATCCGGACCCAGACGCAATCCAATTTGGACCGAAGCCAAAATCATGGCGTGCTCTAAATCCAACAAAAAGCGAAAAGTTGATTCCAAACACCGCAAACTGGTATGATAAGTATGCATTTGTGCTGCCTGTGGGGAGGCAGCACAAATGTCACTATGAAACAAAGCATGCACACTTCGAACAAAAATACCCCTAGAACTCTGAGGTAAGGGCCATAAAAATACTCCATCTGCAATCATCATACCAAGCAACATGCAGTGTAATAGTTAGATCAGCCACACAACAAGAGCGTGCATACCTCAACATACTGTTGTGAGTCTGCCTTTTCAACCATGAATATGGTGCAAAACAAATACAGGAGCACACTCACTAATGAACACTTACATCAGTGCCTTCGCCTGGCCTCCACACCTTTTATGCCCAAGTTTAAACCACAAAAAAGGTTTCACCTTTCACACAAATAAGGCCAGACCACATCACCTTTTGTGCATAGCTCGAACGTTTTTGTTGGAGTTTTGTTTTTGGATTTTGACCGTCACTGTTCCGGACCATGGACTGAATGGAAATTTGGCGAGTGTACCTTTTGGGTTTCTAATTGAGTACCCCTGGTGTAGTGTAATATATATATATATATTAGTGCTGTCAGTTTAATGCGTTATTAACGGCGTTAACGCAAACCCATTTTAACGACATACATTTTTTTTATCGCGAGATTAACGTTTTTTTTTTTTAGATTAACGTTCTTTTTGGCCTCGCAAACTGTGTCGTTTTTTTCAAATGCTGTTGCAACAACTAGTAACCTTAGAAAACTACAGCACCACGCCGGATCTAGCTAGACCGTAAGCAAAACACTAGGCACGCCGTTTGGGCTTGGAAGCCGGCCAATAGTAGTAGGCTAATGTTACGGTTTGAGTGAATGGTGAGCGCGATACGGCGAAATGGATGATAAAAATCTTCTGAATGGAAAGTTTACTTTTAAAAGTTGTGTTGTGCAAAAGAAGCATGCTTCACTGTTGTCTGAAAATGTCAACAGGCTTGTCTGTTTGAGTAGTTGGCTGAAAGCAAAGAAGTAGTAGGCTTACCTTTTATTGGTTACCTAACTGTTACGGTTCATTGTTTCTGAAATAAGAGGCCTGACTGCTGTCACGACAGAGCCCGGACCTGCATCAGCCACACCCCTGTTGGTTTCCACTCGCTCAGAGACCTTTCACACGAACGCGTTGGAATGCGTTGATCCGTCAGGGTTGACGGATCCCCATTCACTTTGAATGGGGTGACGTCAACCTTTTGACGAACTGAACGGAGCCACAATTCAGTTCGGCAAAGGATGACGACACCCCATTCAAAGTGAATGGGGATCCGCCGCCCTTAACGGATCAACGCATTCCAACGCAAAGGTGTGAATGCTCTGTCACTCTCACCGGAATACTGATCACGTACACCTGTATCCTCACTCACCTGCACCGCGTTTACACTCACCGGGTTCATAATCACCCACACCTGATGTGAATGATGGAAAAAAATGAATGAAGGGACATTTAGAATAGATAACATTTTGCGATTAATTTTGAGTTAACTATGACATAAATGCGATTAATCGCGATTAAATATTTTAATCGTTTGACAGCACTAATATATATATATGTACAAAACTGAAGCTGCAATAAACATTAGTATGTCAATCACGCACCAAAACTTCATGCGTTCTGCAAATGTTTTATTTAAACATTTGCTGATCTCAGCAGGATGAAGAATCTCAGCACAGAAACTTAAACTGTATTCTGATAAAAAAGCAAAGATTCGGTGCGCAAACATTTAAAAAAAATTGAAATTGAAATGATTCACACACGTGCCTTCATGTAAATGATTACAAATATAACAATGTGTATGAAAACGGAAGTATAAACACTTAAAGAACAGATTCACATAAATAGCCTACATAGCATGAAATGTGAAATCAAATTCACACTTTAAATTAAATATTAGGAATTCCCTCTTCAAGTATGACTTTTCTTTGTACATTTTTTCCAATAGTAAACCAATGTACCCTCTAGAAGCAGACTCAATAGGTCCCAAAAACATCTCTCCTCCTTTCATTTCCCTGAATATATTGCTGGGCAATATCTTGTCTGTCCGGTTTGTAAAGTCTGTCTTGGTAAATATGGCACACAGCAATGCCATTGAGCCTTTTTCTGCGTAACTGCACTCTGCCTCCGCAGATGATATGGGCACCACCATCAGCAACCTTAGTTGTCACCAACCTTTTTAGGCCCAAGATCACCGACCTCTTAGGCAAGATCTACCTATTGAGGCGTTGAGAGAAAAATACTGTCCGGACTCCAGACTGTACTTACAACTTAACTTTATATTTGGCCTTATTGTAATTGAATGAAATCAAACACTTTGGTCCAGCTTTCAAATTGATGTGACCAAGAACACACTACATTACTTAATTTCAGTGCAACATAAAAAGGAAATTATTTGTTAACCGCACACAATAGGAAAAAGAAAAAACACATTTGCAATGAGCAGGCTGGATATGAACGGTTTTATTTAACAACTGAAGCTACAACACAACACTGACACATTTCTCATGTGACAGATGAAAGTCAGTGTGATGGCTGTGACTGAACAATGTCTGTGAGTGCCTTGTAGTTCGGCTCATAAGCAGACACAGCCAGTCTGAGGCAGTCTGTGAGGTGTCTGTCAGTAAGCCGGCTCTTGTACTTGGATTTGGTGATTTTCATCTGTGAAAATGCCATTTCACAGAGGTAGGTTGATCCAAAGTAGGCACTCACTTTTAGTGCACATGCACTGAGGAGAGGAAACTTCTCTCGGCTGACAAGTCCCCAAAAGTCACCGTCCCTTGACCTGGCTTTCAGCTCTATGTCATGCTGCATTCAAGCATCTCCATGTCCACTCCACCCGGCAAAGCAAATGGGTTTGAAACAAATGCAGCAATATCCTCCATGACTTCTAACTCACCAAAACGTCAACTGAACTCCGCTGCCAGTTTGTCCAGGGGCACACAGTACTGCTCAGGGTGAAAATCAGTAGAGTCATTCAGTAGAGACATTTTCTCCAGGTTTGTAAAGTGTGTCAGCCTCCCTTTCTTAAGATGTGTGGTCCAGACACAGAGTTTGGCCTTGAACGCATTCACTGCGCTTATCATGTGGGGCAGGTGCCGGTCTTTTCCCTGGATCTTGATGTTGAGCGAGTTCACTTTTGCCGTTAGGTCTGTCAGAAACCCCAGGTCCAGTAGCCACACATCATCTGATAGTTCCTCGTGCTCCTCGTTCCTTTTCGACAGAAACGTCTTTATCTCAGGCAGCAAGTCAACAAATCGCTGCAGCACTTTGCTGCGACTCAACCACCTGACATCAGCATGCAGAAGCAGGTCTCCATATGCGGAATCGAGCTCATCCAATAACGCCTTGAATAAGCGATGCTGAAGCGCTTTTGCTCGAATTGAGTTTACCACTTTGACCATCAGTGTCATTACATGAGGAAAAGTCCACAACTTTCCCAGCCAAGGCTTGCTGATGAATCACACAGTGATACTTCATGAAGTCGGGGAAAACCGGATCATTACAGCACGGTGCTATAAAACCAGCGTGCACACCGCACATTGCCGGTGCCCCATCGGTAGTGATTGCCACCAGTTTATGAATGGGGATGTTATTTTCATGGACATAGCTTTTAAACACATTGTAAATATCCTCACCTCTCGTTCTCTGCTTTAAATGGAGAAGAGCGAGGAAGTCCTCCTTGTTTGTAAAGTCCTGGAAAGCCATTCTGACAAATACAATTATCCCAATTGGACAATTGTCCATTACATCCAGCGATTCATCAAACTGCAGTGAAAAATATACAGAGTGACAAGTCCTTCAACACCTGTTGACCAACGTTCTCCGACAGTAACTCGACCCTTCGTGTCACTGTTGCAGGACCAAGCGGTACAGCACGGAATGCAGCTTTTATGTCCTCTAGGTTTTTAAAGTAGCTGCAAACAATCTCTGCGGTGACTGTCAATAGTTCCTTAAATAAATCCCCATCTGTAAAAGGCTTCTTGTGTTTAGCCAAAAATGTGGCTAATGCGAAATGACGCTTCAGTTGCAGCCCTACTTTGAGAAGTAGGTTTGGAGAAAAGCGACTGTTGAGCCTTCAACTCCACTTTCAGCTCTTGAACTTTCGTGGCGCGGATTGCGCTCTTTGGTGGATAGCAGTCTTTGAATTTCGGATGGTTTGTGTTGTGGTGCCGCTCCAAATTCCCTCGCTTAGACAGTGCCTGTGGCTGGTGGCACAACAAACACACACACTTGTCTTTTACCAAGGTAAAGATGAATTCCTCCTCCCAGTCTGGATGGAAATGGTAGTTTCTCGCCTTCTTTCGTGATGCCTCCGCCATTATCGCTAACACTATTTGGACAACACGGCTGGGTAAATAAACAAACCAACGTCAACCACGCCCACAGATGTCATGGGATAGCAGGTTTCTCAAAGGTCGTCTTTGCTCCACCTATTATTCTGTCGGTGAATTGCTTTGCAGCACGCACAACCCTGTATGCAAATCTATGTGCACAAGAACGCGCGTTCAGTTTAGGAATCCTCCGCGTTCGTGAATCAGGTGGAGATCTTTATTTCTACAATTATTTTGGAGATCGACAGGGAAAGTCTCCGAGATCGACATGTCGATAGCGATCGACGGGTTGACGACCACTGCTCTACCTGATCAAACAGGACACAGACTTCAGGGAGCATTTCTTTCAAAGCATGCACAGCATCTGCAGTCATTCATGACATGGATACCGCAATCATACAGAGAGAACATAGTGGCATATCTTTATGTGTTGCTCTTTTCTCCTTATCTTCTTTTCTTTTTTTTCTAAATTGGGCACTTGTCCAACTCTGTCCAAATTGGGCACCTGCCCATCTCTGTGCTTATTTGGCACTCGACAATCAACAAATGTCCCATCCCCAAACACTGTCACTCGTCCAGAAGTTAAGACTTAACCTATTCACCTTGCCCTTGGTGACCACATAATCATTCAGTATTACCTATTTTTATTATCCATTTCACACAATTCAGAATAACAAAAACGTGCAGGAATTATAGGCCTGTAATTATAATATTATGAATGTACGTTATTTGTAGGAAAGTTGAGGTGTGACCGACTTTAGCCTACTAATTTCATTAGAGTATTGCTCTACACAGTGGATCCCCTGTTCCCCCCCTTGTCCGTTCCATTTGGGAGACCCAGAGGTGAACTGTCCCCCGCGCCCCCTCCCCTTCCCCCTTCTCACACAGCATCTGTGCACGGCACCTTCCTAGCAAGCAGGGGCGCCTGCAGCTGCAGGGGGCGCCAATTTGCCAATTTCCCACACATTGATTTGCGGCCCAGATGATTTTTATTTATTTTTTGCTAGTGCCGCCCACGTGTCATGAAAAAGTGCCGCCCTGGGCGGCTGCCCGCTTCGCCCATGCCCAAAACCGCCCCTGGTTGCCCTATAGCCGGATACCTGGCTCAAAAGAATCTTGATGTTCGCTCGGGTTACAGTAAACTCAAATAACTCTAATAACACTGTTTATGTAAATGAATCTGAATCTGTCAATGTTTTCTACAGAGCAATATATGACACCACTACCTCAGAACAGGCTGCTTCATACAATATTATAGCATGCGCCTATAATCCTATTCCAGTTTTAATCTCTACCCAACACATAGTTAAAAACAAAGGCCATAGATACAATAGAAACAATAGAATCCCAGCAAATATTCTATCTATACCCCGGCATATACCTCCTTCCTGTGAGCCACTATATCCAGAAAATATTTCAATGGCAATACTATTAGGTCACTATCAGGGAAAACCTCTTCTCATTAACAATCTTATATGTGAACGTAAATTAGACTGTATGTTTTTAACAGAAACCTGTCTAAACAAAAATGGGTCTGCAGCTCTTATTGAAGCGTCCCCTCCCAATTATAGCTTTTTTCAGTCCATTAGAACAGGTAAAAAAGGTGGCGGGACAGCCACCATAACCACGGATGCCCTGTGCTGCAGGAGCATCTCCTTTGATGATTTTGCCTCATTTGAATATCATGCCATAGTTCTAAAGTGCCAGCCTCCTGTTCTGACAGTAACTGTGTATAGGCCACCCAAGCAATGTCCCACTTTTCTAACAGACTTTTTAGAACTACTCGCCATTATCCACACAAACTACGATAAGATTATTATCACTGGTGATTTTAACATACATGTTGATAAGGGGAACGACTCAAAAGCCCGGGATTTTATGAATCTCTTGAATTCCATGGACTTTACACAACAAATCACTGAACCCACTCACAACCGTGGCCACACCCTTGATCTAGTTATTACAAAGGGTTTTACAACTGTTATATCGTCTATCTGTGACCTTGCTCTTTCTGACCACTTTTGTATTTTCTTTACAGCACTGGTACCTAAAGTTAGAAATAGTGCTGAATGTGTTATTAAGAAACGCTATCTTAACTCTGCAGCAGCTGAGAATTTCAAAGTAATGATGAACATAACTAGTACAAAAACCCCAGATGCGGGGCCATCATGTGTTAATGATCTAGTAAGTACTCTAAATACAAAATTAAGGACAGCACTTGACTCTGTAGCACCATTGAAACAAAAAAAGGTTTTAGCCAAACAAAAAGCTCCATGGAGAAATGAGGAAATTATTAAACTTAAGAGATCCTGCAGAAGGTCTGAGCGTACATGGAGAAAGACCAAGCTACAGGTCCACCTTGATATCTTTAAGGATCAACTTTCAGTCTTTAATAAAGCAATAAGAAATGCTAGGAAGGATCATTTCTCTAATTTGTTATCTGCAAATTCTAACAATTCCAGGGTCCTCTTTTCAACAATAGACAGCCTTATAAATCCTGCACCTAAAGTAGATGATAGTCTCTTTTCCACCTCCAAATGTGAGGAATTTGCAGCATTCTTCAGAGATAAGATAACGAACATTAGGAAGAATATCGCTCAAGAAATTCCAAATGTCTTGTTTTCTGATCCCCTTCCACCATGCTGTAACAGTATGGGCTTTTTTGCACTGGCTGATATAGAAATGCTGAGAAAAGTAGTGTCACAACTGAAGCCATCTACATGCGGCTTCAGTTTTGACATACTGTTGATCACGATATCCTTATTGATAGACTTGAAAATTGGGTTGGCCTCACTGGTCCGGTCCTAAACTGGTTTAGGACCTATCTAACTGGCCGGGAATACTTTGTTGCCCTCGGAGACCACAGCTCAAAAAACATTTGTATGACCTGTGGGGTCCCTCAAGGATCCATTTTAGGGCCCTTACTTTTCAGTCTATACATGCTACCCCTTGGTAGTGTAATTAGGAGGCACAACATCGACTATCATAGCTATGCAGATGACACCCAGCTCTATATTTCTGTAACACCCAGCAACTACAGCTCTATTGATTGTTTGGTAAATTGCATTTCTGATATAAATGTATGGATGTCACAAAACTTTCTCCAGCTCAACCAAGATAAAACAGAGGTATTAGTCATTGGTGAAAAAAACGAAAGAGAGAAACTATCTGCACACTTAAAAACACTAGCACTTAACACCAAGCACCAAGCCAGAAACCTAGGCGTCATATTTGACGCAGATCTCAATTTTGAAACCCATATCAAAAATATAATTAAAACATCTTTTTATCACTTAAGAAACATTGCTAAGGTGCAACCGTTTCTCGCTCAGGCTGACACCGAAAGACTGATGCATGTGTTTATCACGAGCAGGCTAGACTACTGTAACTCGCTTTTGTCTGGTCTACCAAAAAAAGCCATTAGTCAACTACAAACAATCCAGAATGCAGCAGCGCGAGTCCTCACTAAAACAAGACGGAGAGCGCAGATCACACCAGTATTAAAATCACTGCACTGGCTACCTGTTAGTTTTAGAATAGATTAAGGTTCTCCTACTAGTCTATAAATCACTCCATAGTCATGCACCTGAATATATAACAGACATGCTCTCAAGGTACACACCCAGTAGATCCCTGAGGTCCTCCGGCATTGAACTCCTAACAGTTCCAAAAGCCAGGACAAAGAGACATGGGGAACAGCTTTTAGTTTCTATGCCCCCAGCCTTTGGAACACTCTGCCAGAATACTAGCCTGGATACCAGACCGAACTTAGCCCCGCCTACAACATTTGAAGTCGGGAAGTTCGGTCTGGCGCCGCTCCATTAGGGAGAAATTATCTGCGAACAGAAATGGTCTGACCAATCAAATTGTCAAGGCGGGCTTTATACGATGATGGACAGATGATCAACAGTAACGTAATCAACCACGTCAGCAACACAGAGGTTGAATTTGTTTTCAACAAACATGGCTGCCGCTGGAGAGCTAAAATGTATAGATTCGAGTCCATTTAGACATTGACAGTGCATTCATTTTGAAAGAGGAACAGAGAAACGCGATCAAGGCATTTGTCAATCGAAAAGATGTTTTTGCCTTCCTTCCTACGGGATTCCGGTAAAAGTTTAATTCATCAGCTGGCCCTGGTCACATACTACGTTGTTCTGATTGGTTGTAGGTAACCAATTGAGCGAAGAGGCATTTTTTCTCCTGGTTTGGTTGAAACACGCCCCATAATCACAGCCCAATGGAGTGGTATCAGACTCATATTCTGACTAGAATTATGAGTATGACATCGTCAGGCTACCAGAATACCTAAGAATGGCTGAAATGGTTGAAACCTTTAAACATGCACTTAAGAGCAATGCCCATATCCAAACACTGCCATCCACAAGTAATAACACAACATAACTTCAAATGGATTACTAAGGGCATGATCTACTTGGGTATTAAATTAAGCTCAGACCTACATGAGATAACCACACTCAACTTTGATCCACTCCTTCAAAAAACCAAAACAAACTTAGGAAAATGGGGGAAGTTAAATCTGACTCTGTGGGGTAAAGTAAATGTTGTTAAAATGGTAATAGCCCCACAATTTAACTATGTATCCATGATGCTACCACTCAGCATACCTGATCACATTTTTAAACAGTAGGACAATCTCATTAAAGACTTTCTATGGGCTGGAAGGAAGCCCAGATTTAAGTTGAGCAAACTGTATGCACCCAAGGATAAAGGAGGGTTGGGTTTACCTGACGTTAGACTATATAGTTGGTCTTTTGAAATGGTCAAGATAGCTAAACACTGGAGTGGGACAGAGTCTGGTTTGGAGTGGGCCGCTATTGAAAAGGCTCTGGCCAAGCCGTTCCAGCCTATAACTGTAATATCTCAGCAGTCAACTGACAAAGAGAGAGACAAGAATCCAATAATTAAACATTCTAGGGAGGTATGGGCAAAGGTTCATAAAATACACAAGGTTTCACATTACAAGCAGCAATATGCATCACTTTGGTTAAACTCAGAAGTCAAAATAGGGAAACAAACTGTATTTTGGAGGAGATGGTTAGATAAGGGAATACATACAATAAGTAATCTCTATAAAGATGGTGTATTTAAGTCATTCACTGAATTAGCCCAAAGGTATAATCTACAAGATAAGGGGGATTTCTGGAAATACCTGCAGATAAGACACTGCTTAACAAAAAAGTGCCAGCCAAATGAAACAGGCAACCCAGTAACCGACTATCTTCAAAACCCATTCAACCATAAGGCATCAGTATTCTACAGTAATTCAATGTATTTATCCAGCAGCACATGTGACAATTTGAGGATAATCTGGCAGAGGGACCTTGACTGTCAGATTGACAATGATACTTGGAAACAGATTTTGACTGATAATGGTAGATATATAAAGGAAACTAGAGGTAAATTCACTCAATATAAAATTCTACACCGGTACTACTGGACACCATGTAGACTTTTCAAAATAGGACTAATAAGTACCAACACATGCTGGAAATGCAAAAAAGAGATGGGCACATTTGTACATCTCATATGGGAATGCTCTATGGTCAACCCATTTTGGCGTAGAGTATTGGATTTCTTAGAGGCATGGGTAGGACTATCTTTGCCATTTTCCCCATGTTTATGCCTTCTGGGTGATAAAACAGAAATTCCACAACTGACAAAAAGTGCCCATTCAGTTTTGATGGTTGGGATAGCCTCAGCTGCCAGAATTATACTGAGATATTGGAAAGCTCCCACACTACCAACATTTAACGAATGGAAAGCATTGATGAGTGAAACAGCATCATATGAGGTTATATTGGCAAGAATTAGGGGCAGAGGGCCTGTGGTTCTGGGAAATTGGGATTACTTTATGGAATACCTGACATCTAACTAGCAGACCTAGCTATACCTTTGTAGCTTTTCTTTTCAGTATGTTGTTTTCTTTTAACCAGGAACACGCAACCAATATGTAATTTTGTATTCTGACCTTCCTTTTTTCTGCACACTGTACCTTATGAGATATGTACCATGTATGTTCATAAATAAAAACTTTAATTGCAAAAAAAAAAAAACATGCACTTAAGAAATACCTCTTTGATCTCGCTTATCACTCACTGTCAAATGTAGTTAACATTTATGGAACATTTATTTATTTACTTATCTCTGTCTCTTTTCAAGTGTCCCCCCCCGTCATTTACTGTTTATTTATCTCTGGCAAAATCTGTGTCTCTTTATAAGTGTTTTGTAACCTGTAAAATGTATTTATTTAACATTTATGTAACATTTATTTATTTACTTATCTGTGTCTCTTTACAAGTGTTTGCAAACCCCCCCCCCCCCCTTTCTTTCCTACTGTGAGGCGCATTGTGTTACCTCCTTGTATGAAATGCGCCATACAAATAACGTTTTATTTGATTTGATTTGAGTAAATGACAGCACCCTAGTTTTTTACTCATGTTCAAATTAGCCAGAAACCATTGAGAAAACTCGTGCCGCTCATAATCCATACTCAACCTATAGCCTGCTACTGGAGTATATGGTGTCCACTGGATGGAAGGGACCTTATGTGTTCATTATGTTAACCAAAACCTCGTGCTTCCTGTACTTAGGGAATGGACGACACCGTTGGGCTCATCTATCGCAAATTAAACCTTTTGCAAAAGATGAATTGTTTTGCTAAGAATCAAAACAGCTGACGGTCACCTGGAGCTTCTACCACCAGACACAGTTGGGAGGACAAAACTGATAGAGCTCACCACGGTGTCAAAAGGGGTAGGAGCACGGCCGTTGGAAGCCCAAACAGTGCCAATTCAGCCATCCACCCATCAACTCCATCCACACCTTTCAACTCCACAGGACCTCGACAACTTCGGGAATAATTGCCACCCCCTCCCAACGAGCCTGGATATTAACACTTCAATCAAGAGGCATACTGTAGCATAAGCCGATCTTGTGACGGGCAGAATAAACCCTAGAAACGCAAGATTTCCAAGGTTCAGGAAGTCGACCCTGTCCTTTTAGCATATGAAAACACACACACACACACTCAACATTGTGGTAAGCAGTGTTGTGCAAGTTCACACCTCTCATGAACTAGTTCAAAGTTCAGTTCATACAAGTAAACATGAATAGTTCACGTTCATAGTTCACCATTTAAATTCTGAACTAGTTCATAGTTCGGTTCATTTCATGGTTTTAAGGTGGAAAGTGAGAATGAAAGACGTATCTTGTTTTTTAAAGAAAACTTTATCCATCACTACCCCTTGCCTTAAACTGTACTTCATATGTATCAATTCCTAAAAGAAATGTTTTTATTTAATTATCTTCTAATTATTGCTTATTTTGGCTGTTTATTTATTCATACCCTGCGAACAAAAGGCACAACAAATAATAGTGCAATGCCTTGCTATAAAACCAACTATTAGGCTAGGCCTTAAATTCTATCATTAAAATGTATAAAATAAATGTGTGGACAGAGGGCAAAAAGTTTTTGGGGGGGTTTCAGGGCAGGAGGACACAATTTGCACAGAAAGGTGATATTTTTACTGTCTGACTTTATCAGACAGTGTAAAAATCCCGCAAATAATAATAAGGTGCATCGTAAGTAGTCGCTGAGTCTGTGTCTCTGCCATTTTTATATGAGACCGAGAGTCTTGGAATAATAACCAAACAAAATGCTAAATGCCAGCATAACTAAACATATCTAAACACATGCAATACCCCCCTAATCAACAAAACTGGGCTACATGTTGTACCGTGAAGGAGTGCGACAGATCCCCGGTACAGTATGCAGCGCGTTTTGCGACTGTCACCAGCCAATTGGGCACTGTTGTGCACCCTTACAAAGCATATGACTTAAATCTCTGCATGTACCAAACCTAACTAAATACTAAATAATATTCCTATACACCTAGCCAGGCATCCTCTCTCTCTCTCTCTCCTTTCATATTACATTGCTAATGCCTATAATAATACTGATAAAAATGGCCATATTGCCTACGGTTAAATATGCTACCCAAAGGTATCTCCTTATCTGTTTCTGAAATAAGGGGGTTCAGGCTCTGGGCTCTGTAAAGCGCCTAGAGACAATTGTATTGTTATGGTGCTATATAAATAAAATTGAATTGAATTGAATTGAAATTGATGTCTACTAACATACATTTTCTCTCTCCCTTATAGCATGATCCAATTTCTGATGGAAGTGGAAACATTGCTCCTCACCCCCACTACTCCTCATCTACGCATATGGACAGCCAAACTCTACCCACTCACTCTGTTCTTTTTCTTTATCTCCTAATCCAAACTATCTTCACTATGGGAAGCTGCTGTAATCTCTCTGTAGAAACCCTCTGCCAATTGCACCCACCGCCACCGCACTGCCGTACACTTACTCTACCCCATACCCTATGCTAGCATTCATATACAATCAGTGGTAGTAACGACGGGCCCAGGTGCAAGATATTTTTATGGGGCCCTCTAGTGAACGCAAAAAAAAAAACGCTAATCAAAGGTGTTTGTATACCGTAAAAAATGTTAGAAAGCAATAATAATAGCGACCACTATTTACCCAACTTGTAGCCTAGTAATCCTGCCCTACCATAATGTATGTAGGCTATAACTTGAAATGTATATCTATCACAATAGCCGTAGGTTACCTGTTGCATGGTTGCTGACCAGTGTTGGGAGTAACTAATTACAAAGTAAGGCCGCGTTCACACTTGACTTCTTTTTTAGAAAAAAGCGCTGCCTTCAGCGCCTTTTGAGCGCTTCAGAATTCTTGGATACCATGTGACGTCACTGTGTTTCAGCGCCGCCATATTTGTGTCCGACACAGACACATTATGGTCACAACCCACAGAAAGTTCAAAACGCTAGGGGATATGTTGTGCTGTTGAATTCGCCAACCCAGATATACAATTGTATTCTATTCCTAAAGATTTAGGGAATGACTGACCTGTTAAGTGAAATCCAGCACGTTGATACAATCGTGAATAGTTGCTGTGTCTTAGCACTCCACTGAGCAAGCTAGAGTACATTGTCTAATGTAAAGTTTAATCTTACAGGCTATCAAAGAGAGATTTTCATCTCTAATCGATGACAAGGGGGCTCTTCTGGCTGCTGTCACTTTACCAAAGTTCAAACTGCGCTGGTTGAAAGAACAAGAGAGGAGAGATGCAGTAAAGACGTTACTGATCTCAGAGTGCCGTTTGCTGTCTCCTGAGAGTCCTGACTCTGAGGATGAGCAGGTGAGCAGAACCCTGCCCCACCCAGCAGTGAGAGAGACTTTTTCTCATTTGAGGAAGAGGACCTGTCACACACCGACACCGCTGAAGCAGAGGTGAATGAGTATTTCAAAGCTTCTGGGTCGGAAATGAGGATTCTTACCCAGTTCCCCAGGATAAAGTCTCTGTCAATGAAATACAACACTGCCACACCGTTAAGTGCGCCTGTTGAAAGGTTTTTCAGCCTGGCCAATCTCATACTCACCCTAAGGAGGAACAGGCTGTCTTCCAAAAGATTTGAGAAACTAACACTGATGAGATATAATCATTATTTTGAAGATTAGGTTGCAACTGCACCACGAAGCCAGAGCTTGCACTTAAGTTATTGTTTGTGTAACCCTGTTAAATTGTATTCATTAAAATATAAATATAAGTTAGAATAAATAAGTTAATAATATAATAAATAGCATTTAAAGTTTAAAAAGTGAATTGATTAAAATGTTAATTATTTGCTGTGCTGCTTTTACTATGTCAAGCGCTGGGCCTAAGGCTTTCCATCAGTCTCTGCCTTTTCTCTTTGGGAGAGCAGTCACACTCCTCCACCATGGGCCGTGCTTGACCCAGCCACGATTGTCAGCCACGATTTAGCCTGTTTTGTAATTTGTGTGTATTTTACATTTTTGTAATTTCATATTTGAAAATTAAATGACAATCTAGATAATTGACTCTGTTTGATATGTCACTAATCCTATAGTGTACTGGTGCATTACAAAATTGCTTGTCATATTCACATTTCTATTAACTTGGCTTGGGTGCAATGGTTGGGACATTATGGTAAAAATAGATTGCTATAGTATGTACAGTCTGCTTTTTAACCCTTCCTGTTTATGTCATCGGGTCAAGATGTGCCTAGAGTGCTTACGTAATCCATAACTTTACCTGATTACTTTTATCAAGTAACTTGCCCAACAATGTTGCTGACACACCACTGAGGGCAGAAGCAGTGATGCTAATCCTAGCTGAAGTGCTGCACTGCTGACTCCGTGGACTGGATAATTTAGGCAGCTTTGCCGCCTTCTCCACTCCTGTTCTGTTTTCTCTTGCCCTTTTCTACTTCCACTCTTGTGCTTAAAAGGCATTGTTACGAGTAAAGTTGTGCTGTGCTCAAAGAACTAGGACCTAATTACTAGTTTATCAGACCTTCGAATTGGTTTAACTATATTGTATAGTCACATGATCAAATAGAGACTTGACATTGGACAACAACATACATATTACCCAGCAATCATCATTGCTAATCACAAAAATACCAAAGAAAATAAGAACTTATTCATTTCATTGAATAGTTTTTTGATAGTTTATATAGTGTATGTAGGATAAGCATATGATTTTGTTATAAATTGCTACTTTTCCCCAAAAAATAATAACATAAAAGCGTAGGGAACGCTACGATTTATTTATTTTTTGATTTTTTGCGTTTACTAAGGGGGCCCGTCATAATATCTTGCACCTGGGCCCGTCGTTACTACGTTACGCCACTGATCCTGAGGGTTGATGGAAGGCAATGTGGGTTGCTGGGAGGCTAGCTTCTTCACGACAGACAACATTATAACATAGATCAACAACATTCTGACGAATTTTTCCTTTCTGGATACTAAGTGTAAGGTGAACATGTAACAGGAATGTGGGATTGTAGCTGGTATAGTCTTTTTAGTGGTGTTGTGTGATGCAGCCGTTCTCTGTAGGATCCTTCCCACCAGTGTTGTGCATGTTCAAAAGAACGCGTACATTGAACACGTTAATTTTTATTAGAACAATGAACTGAACGCAACTTAAAGTGGCATTATGTAGTAAATGTACTTTAGGGTAAGGATTAGCAGTTTTACCTTAAAATAACAGCTTAAAAAAATTGGGGCGCTACAATGACTTATATCGAGAATTGCCCTCCGTGCCATTGCCATACCAGGGTCCGTAGGCATATTACAGCGCTATGTAGGTTTGCCTGAAGCCACCCGGTTTCTACTGTCTGCCGAACTAGTAAGTAGCTTATTTGCCGTCTTGTGTTTCACTTGCTTGATGTTTGACTGTGTAAGGACAGTTGTTGACTAACTAGTTTGTCATAGTGTCAAACTAAGCACATTTCAAGAGGTTTCGCTAGTTTTAGCCGCTAGCATCTCGTTAGCGATTAGCAATTCCTCCATTGTGCTACTTTAATAATAATAATAAATAATAATAAAACTTTATTTATATAGCACCTTTCATGCAAAAGAATGCAGCTCAAAGTGCTTTACAGCAAATACATAATATGCACAAAGAAATGACATGCACATAAAAATAGACATCAAAGAAACATAACTCAGATATAGTGCAAAAAAAATAGATAGAGATATATTTAATCCAACCCCTTAATATCACCAGTAGAGATTTAAATTAAATTAAAAGTATTTATACATATATATAGTGCGAAGTGGTAGCTAGTTAAAGGCTAATGTGAAGAGGTACGTTTTTAGTTTTCTTTTAAAGATGTTAAGCGAGCTGGCTTCCCTGATGTCTATAGGCAGTATGTTCCATAGCACTGGGGCGTAATTGACAAATGCTGCGTCCCCGATTTTCTTACGGCTTTTGCTGGGAAATAATGACAAATAATGAATTTGAACGGTCGACCAGTGCTAATTTTGGCAGCTATTTTAGATTTAGTCTTAGTCTTTAGACGAAAATGCACCTTAGTTTTAGTCACATTTAGTCATTTTTATCCTCCTTAGTTTTAGTCTAGTTTTCGTCGACGAAAACTCAGAACATTTTAGTCTAGTTTTAGTCACATTTAAAAGTCCATCTTATAGCCACATTAAACTACTTTCCTTCCCTTCTCAGGCCCAGGGACCCCTTGCGTTGTGTCTACAACTGCATAATAGTGAAGCTTGCAGTACATACATTTTGGATGCAATTGGTCTCTAAGATACAGATCTCCTAGTATATGCCTACAGCTGAATTCCAATGAATTCAATGTAAACAATCATTTTAAGGCAATACTTAATTAACAGTATTATCATTAAAATATAAGAGAATATCAAGTCTAAATTTTGAAGATTCAAATGATGTGATAGCACAATACTACTACTATGCCTACCTGACCTTGGAGTTAAATCAACCACATATCCTCCATATGAATTGCTACGCAATCTGATCACCAACAGATTTAGCTAGACAGATAGTTTTGAGACTTGAAAGTGGTGCCAATGATAATAAAAATTGCATAAATAGACAAGGATATGTAAACCAATCACATATTACTTTTTTCTTGATTAATGTCATGTCCTATAGTCCATTCTGCAATGCGTTTACTATCTATGCTACCTCATAGTTAGCCAACGTTAGCTAGCTAAAAGTTTTGGATATCATTTTCCAAGGCTAACGGGAGGTTTCAATCGAAAGTTACTAGCTAGTTATCCAAGCTGACACAACCTATACATTCGACTGCCCCTTTGAAGTTAACTTAACATTGGCTAATATATTCTAATAACTAGTTAACATTATCTAATTATCATTGATAGTTACTAGCTAATTTACCTTGGCATAAATTGCAGGGTTGTCTTGTGCGCTTTCAGGTGCCTCTTGTTGTGTTCCTCCCACTTATTTTAAAGCCACAAGGTTTCTCTCCCGTTATTGCGGTGCATTGTGTTTTATTTTCTGTTAAGTTATAATTAAAGACTGTCCAGGTATCTATTCTTCTTTTTCTTCCAGTACTCATAGGCGGAGATCCCGGGGGGGACGTGTCAATCATTGGAAACAAAACAAAAAAAATTGAAAAATATAGTAATATGAAATAAAAAATACGACGACACAAGCGGTGCTAATTATAGACATAAAACAATGTGTTTTTTAAGTTTTGAAAAATCATGTTCCCCTTATTCCTCAAAGTGGGTTGGTTCACATGCTGTTTCCAACGGGCAGGGCTACCGGCAGCTCTGTGTTTCAGTTAATCAGCCCAGTAGCCTACACGGTCATTTGTCAGACTGTTTCCTCCTCTGTCCCCTGTCGCTGCCGCTATGATACACGATATCTAAAGAGATTTACCTCATTCTCGAACGCAGTAAGAACATGTAAAGAAGACGTTTTTTTTTCTAAACTTCATTTACGAAGTTTCAATCGATATGCAGAAGTATACATACGTTTATTAATGGATTGGCATGACAACGTGAACGTTTGCCGATAACACACGCATGCCGGTAATTAACACCGTTAAGATAGCTAGCTAGACAGTGTTAAGAAATGCATAAGTGTGTCCACCTATAGAATCATTGTGTGCTTTTCGACGCCTGAGTTTTTCACACACTCTCACAAGTAATTACTACGGTTATTGGCCACGCAAATCAGAATACAACTTAGTTCAGAGAAATCATGTCACATCATGAAACCAAGCCTTAATTGTATGTTTCAGCCTAGATACTAAAAAGGATCAATCAGTGTGCCTACTGAGATCACCTTCAAGTACTCTCTTCTAGAATGAAAGAGAGGGACAACTCACCTGTTCCACGCAGTCGACAGGTTTTTCTGTGCCAAAGGTCCCCACCTCTCTTAGGTATCGGACGTTCCGGATCACAGGCTGCTGGTCTGACAGGTGTAATAAAGCGAGGTGTGTAGCGGGGCGCGGAGCTTAACTCACTTCATTAACTGACGCAGAAGCGAGGTTTGTGGTATTTAAAAAGTACCCCAAGATTTAATGTCAAAGAGGTTAACAAGAATTTAAAGAAAAGAAAAAACAACAAGACTTGGTCCCCAAGTCGTCAAGCGCTCAGCAAAACAGTGCACAACCCACACAGCAAAAAAAGAAGAGCTCTCTCTACATGCATTGAGCTCAGCTTTTTAACTGCAACTTGCTTCCGTCTTTTCATCACGGACCTCTCCTTATAAGGTCACAAAATCTTCATTCCATCACACGATGTCCTTTTGCCATGTCAGGGTTTAACAGAGGTGTGATTCATCTATAGGCCGGTTTCTTGCAGCCGGCGTCCTCCTCGCGGGCCCCAAAGGGTACACTTCCCGTGTTTAACCGACTTCACAGTTTCAACTGGACATTCACAGCTTACATCAGCATTGTTTCCTCACAAGCATTTGCACTAAAAACTTTTCTTATAAAGAGCACATTTCACTTTTGATCATAGCAATCAGCAGCAGATATAGATTTGTTAAACATCACTCAAGCAATTACACACACTATCATATGATTATAAGGCATGATTCAGACATTCTGCAATCATTTTAAAAGGCATATATTGGTTTAGATGATTATAAAGCATAGCTCCAGCAATTTCATAAAAGCATACGTTTTTCATATGATTAATACATATTTCAAACAATCTCAGCAAAGCGTACATTTGTTAAGTGAGTATCAGTATGAGATATGAGTGTTAATGTGAGTATGAGAATGGATATGGATATGAGGCCTAACACGAATACGGATCCATGTCGTGGCTGTCAGGTTCATTCTTTCGTGAGTCGTTCATCAACAGTTAGGACACTGTCCTGTCAGGGGCAGGTTCATGCTAGTTAATAAACGTAGGTCTACATCTCAGTGCCTCTCCAGATTTGTTAAATTATCTGAAGGTAAATTAATGTCATCTTTTCCTGCGGTCCATTAACTATACTGGTATTGCGACATGGGGTGGCAGTGGTACAGGGGGTAGAGAAGTTGTATTATAATCAGGAGGTTACTAGTTCGATTCCCTGTCAAATTGTCCGTGAGCTGTTTTATAACTTATTTTGAGCATCAAGTTCTCTTGAACTTTAGACATTATTTGTCTGTAAATAAATATTTCGTGTTAGTACATTTAATGCTGTTTAGAGAATTCTAAAAATGACTTCGAATTTCTGTTTGTAAATGTGATAAGAGAATTAAGTATTTAGCAGTTTATGCTAGCTCTCGTGAAAGCAATTTTTTTATGTCCCCCCCCCCGGAATTACTCTCTGAAATTTGATCATGTATTGTCCCCCCCTACAATGAAATGGGATCTCCGCCCCTGCCAGTACTGAGTGCTTGAACTTGAGCCATCATATAACGTTTGTTAGGGCGTCACTTGCATGTCTGGGGGCATCTCAGGGAGTGGAGGAGGGATAGATACAGGACCGGGAAACATTCAACCAATGTGCATACAAGTTTATAAAAAAAGAAAATTGTGACTTAGTCAACCACCAACATTTTCGTCTCGTCTCGTCAACGGAAGTTAAATAGAGTTAGTCATAGTTTTTATTTTCAAAGATCTGTTTTCGTCAGGTCTTAGTCTCGTCTTAGTCATTGGAAAAAGGTTGTTAACGCATATTTTTCGTCATAGTTTTCGTCAATGAAATGAACACTGCGGTGAACACGTTCATATTATCTAAGGTCTAGCTCTAAAACGTTACGGATTGTTTTCCTTCACCTGAGGAGAGACGCTGTCTAAATCGAATGCTTGCACCATGTCGTTGCTCAGTGGCCTTAACATTTCCGCGATGTAGCCTAACCTAGCGTAGATGCGTCAGTTATCGGACAGTTTGTTGAAAAATCGATATGCTAAGTCTATTTATAGATTAACGTTATGTATAAGGTTAGCCAAACTTATGGTTTTCGAGAGAGATATTTGTCCTTTTTAACTTGTACGACTCGTTTAACACTGCAAGAAAACGTATTTCTAAAAATTTCTATTAATGTTTACGGTGACACGTTACATGAGTACGTTTTCGCCTGCATCAATTATAGGACACTCCCACTTTGTTCCACTTACCGCATTGGTTTTCGAGATAATAATATGCTTTCGTCCTCCTTTGACATATACCGGTCTAATTTCTGTACAAATGACTTCGTCACCAAATGTAAATCTAACTAGTGTTATTTTTGTTTAATTTGGGTTATTTGTGGGCTTTCTTTGACCTGATTCAGTTGTAGGTGCAGTCTATTCACTTAAACATGCACAAAACAAACATGGCATGATTATGTATGTTATGTATTAAAAATGAAGACATTTATTATAACGGTATTGTAATTGTACTTTTGTTCGTGGAAATACAACATTTTAATCTAATTCAACTTTGTTTAAGTTAAACTGTAAACGCAACTACGGAAGGTGCCCTTCCTCACCAAATCGCGTTATTCTCCCGCCCAATTTCTCAACAAGTGCCTTTCATATTGACATAGGTCTAAACGACCAGAGTAATCGGATTTGGTCTCTGTGAGCATCCGTACTTACATTACATCATGCTAGCTGTGTTAGCATTTGAAATGACAGTTTAAAATCACAGTCAAACTTCATCTGGAGAGAATAAATCTGACAGTACAACTTTAAGACGAAATGAAATATTCGTCGCGCCGCTAAGTGTTCCACACTATAAGGTACACGCAAAAGTACAACACTATTTCACAAGTTTAAATTAGTTCTACAGAGTACATTTTTTTCAAAAGTAAAGCTTAAATGCCATATTTTTGTGGGAGCTTACGTTTCTTTCCATAGTCACTCACGAGAGTGAATGTAAACATGACAACGCTGAAAGTGTCCTATAATTGACGCGTGCCGGTAATTGACGCAGTTAAGATAAACTAACTAACTCGACTTAAGCAGCTTCCACACTGCCCCGACAAACGCCAACATTCTCCAACAGTCGGGTCAGTGTGGGCCGGCAGTTGGTGTTAGTTGGAGAATGTTGGCGTTAGTCGGGTATTGTCGGAAGAGTTCAACATGTTCAGTCGGATCGGGTCGGATCGGGTAAAGTTGGAGAATGTCTGACCAATGTAGAGCCATTTCCAACGAACTCCAACATTCTGACAGCTCATTACCTTGACAACTAGGCTCAACTTGCGTGCATTACATCCTCGAGCTCTCTTGGATGTCGAAGTTATGATGGTTATCAGCCAGTTTGTCCTAGTCTATTTATAGATTAACGTTATGTATTAGCTTCCCCAAACGATTTTCGAGACATATATGTCTACCGGTATTTCAACTTCTACGACTCGTTTAACACTGCAAGAAAACGTGTTTCTAAATATTAATATTAATGTTGACACTTTACAGGAGTACGTTTGCACTTATGTTAGCTATCGGCCACACCCACTTCGTTCCACTTACTGCGTTGGTTTTCGAAATATTAATATGCACGCCGCCTGCTTTTATGCTGTTGTATGAAAAAGTTTTGGCACCCCTCTGAGGCTGCATGATAATTTACTCTGTCTTCACCAAAAAAAGATCACAGTGGTATATTGTTCATTTTCTAGTTAACACTGAGTACTGGGGTGTTTTCCAGACAAAGATATTTAGTGTAGCCAGAGGTTAAATTGGGCCGGAGCGCTCCGACTCCTTAGATCCACAACAAACCCCGCCGGAGCTCAGACCCGTCTCCCTCAGTGTAAAATAATCATATACTACTTTTAATATTTCTCCTGACCAAACGCATTGCAATATGATATTATATAACTCACAAGACTACTCAAAGACACTGTAGCCCATCAATGATACATGGAATTATGAGAGTCATTCTACTGATTCTCTCGTGAAGTGCACGTCAGTGAACGTCAAAAATCGACACCTATAATCTTTGGTGATTGTTAAGACGTTTTTCTAAAGGATCATTGTTGTTGTTAATAAGCTGTCCATCAAAGCGCCACCGCTAGAATGTGTGAAGAAGGTTAGTGTTCTATGATCTGTTTTTGGTATTCAGACTGACATTTCAGCCTGAAACCACAAATAAACTAACCTAACTTAAAGGACGCAGCCAAGCAGCTTAGCCTTCATTCAGAACAGAACCTAATAGCCAACTAGCCAAGCTATCCTAACCCAAAGAAAAAACATGGCACAACTTTGCGACAAAGTGCAGTTGAACTTGCATCAAGGAGCAAATATCCATAGGTGAACAAGGGCACAGCCAAACGCCTATGATGGCCAATGACGCCCGTACTAAAAAGCAAGCAACACCATACAAACCACTGGCTAGCTAGCCGCTAGCAAATGTCAAATCCTGTAGCCTACGTGTTCTCTTGACACTCTGAAGACAGCATAGCATCATCAAATTATCAATGATCTTGTCACATACTGTATAATCAGGCCAATAATCCCAATTTTGACAAATAAATAAAATATTGCCTCTGTTTACAGTCTCCAATTAAGTTACATAATTAGTTAGCCTATTTCATAGTTCATTGACTAACAAAGGGGTCTTTAGTGTTACCTAGATTCCTATGATCTTTGCAATATAGGCCTAACTGAAATAATCAAACTCAACTATTAGTTTTCCAATACTTGCTTAAAAATATATTTTTGACAATACCAGTTTAGCTAAAATACTAGGATAATATAATATAAGGACATGTGTCCCTATGTTGTGGTTTCAGCTCTGAATTACACACAATATTTAAGTTCACATAGGCTAACTTAAGGTTGTTGGTGCAAAGTAATTTTGAAAAACTGTAATACATTTACATTTAGTCATTTAGCAGGCGCTTTTGTCCAAAGCGACGTACAAGGGAGAGAATATTCAAGCTACGAGCAATAGAACCTGGTGTAACAATAAATAAATACTACTTTACATTAGAAATATAAGAAAAATGAAATAAAAAGAAAGAAAGAGTGCAGAAGTGTAACTGCTGTACTTGCAAGTTACGCACTAGTCGAAGTGCCAGTTAGGACGGGAAGTGCTCTCTGAAGAGTTGGGTTTTCAAAAGCTTCTTAAAGGTAGAGAGGGACGCCCCTGCTCTGGTAGTGCTGGGTAGTTCATTCCACCAACGTGGAACTACAAATGAGAATAGTCTGGACTGCCGTACTTGCACAGACGGCAGTGCCAAACGACGCTCACTAGAAGAGCGCAGCATCCTGGGTGTAACATTTGCCCTTACAAGAGCATTTAGGTAGGTGGGAGCAGAACCATCAAGCACTCTGTAGGCAAGCATAAGTGACTTGAACTTAATGCGAGCAGCTACCGGCAGCCAGTGGAGCTCAATGAGTAGCGGGGTGACGTGTGCCCTCTTCGGTTGGTTGAACACCAGACGCGCCGCCGCGTTCTGGATCATTTGTAGTGGTTTCACCACGCAAGCCGGCAGGCCCGTTAGGAGGGCGTTGCAGTAATCAAGGCGTGAATTCACCAAGGTTTGCACCAGCAGCTGGGTGGCATACTGGGTTAGGTACGGCCTTATTTTGCGGATGTTGAATAGCGCAAAGCGGCAGGACCTAGAGACAGAGGCAATGTGGTCCGTGAAAGTCAGTTGGTCATCAATAATGACCCCGAGGTTTCTTGCTGTTTTGGATGGAACAAGAGACAAGGAGTCAATATTGATGCTGATGTTGTGGTGGATGGCCTGTTTGGCTGGAAAGACCATCAGTTCCGTTTTGGCCAGGTTCAGCTGAAGGTGGTGGTTTTTCATCCATGTGGATATATCAGCAAGACAGTCCGAGATCCGCGCCGAGACCATGGTGTCCTCAGGAGGGAAAGACAGAAACAGTTGAGTATCATCGGCATAGCAATGATAGGAAAAACCATGCGAGCGGATGATAGGGCCCAGCGAAGTGGTGTAAATGGCAAAGAGAAGTGGTCCCATCACCGAGCCTTGGGGCACCCCTGTGGTAAGGTGGTGAGGTACAGACAGCTGACCTTGCCATGACACATTGAACGAGCGCCCAGTGAGGTACGATTCAAACCAGGAGTGCGCCTTGCCAGAAATGCCCATACTTGACAGTATGGACAGAAGGATGCGGTGGTTGACTGTGTCAAACGCAGCTGATAAATCAAGCAGGACGAGAGCTGAGGATTGAGCTGCTGCTCTAGCTGTTTTCAAGGCCTCTGTCACAGACAACAGGGCTGTTTCGGTGGTGACCACTTTTGAATCCAGACTGGTTTGGATCGAGGAGATTGTTCCTTGATAGGAACTCTGTGACCTGTTTGGAAGCTGCCCTCTCAATGGTTTTTGATAGGAGCGTGAGAAGTGAGACCGGTCGATAGTTTCCCACCTGAGTGGGATCGAGAGACGGCTTCTTGAGCAGCGGTGTTACCCGAGCCACTTTAAATGAAGAAGGGAATGTTCCAGAATTAAATGAAGCATTAATCACCTGTGTTATTGCCGGTAAGACGGCAGGCGATATGGCTTGAAGGATATTGGATGGGATGGGGTCCAGCGGGCATGTAGTTGGACGGCTACCTGTTAGGATTTTGGAGACCTCACTCTCGCTGAGAGGGGTGAAAGAAGGAAATGATGAGCCATTGACGGTTGCGCCCTTAGGGGGGGGAGACAGTTGGTCGAACTGTTTCCCGATGGCTGCCACTTTCTCTGTGAAAAAGGAAGCAAAGTTATCAGCAGTGAGGTTAGTAGCTGGGGGAGGAGGAGGAGGGTAGAGCAGAGTTTTGAAGGTGGAGAATAGTTTCCGAGCGTCAGTTGCACCGTTGATCTTGTCGTTGAAAAAAGTCTTCTTAGCAGCAGTGATGCTGGATGAGAAGGAGGCCAGCAGTGTCTGGTAGCTTGCAAGATCGTCCAGTGCTGCAGATTTGTGCCACTTTCTCTCAGCCGCTCTGAGATTGGAGCGCTGCGTTCGGAGGGTATCACTCAGCCACGAATGAGACTGGGTAGAACGAGCAGGTCTGGTGGAAAGTGGACACAAAGTATCCAAGCATGAGCTCAGAGTGGAGCAGAGTGATTCTGTGGCATCATCGACACCTAGTGAGGAGAAAGTGGATAAAGGTGGAAGAGCAGAAGAAACCAGAGAGGAAAAGTGGGTGGGAGAGAGGTTGCGGAGGTTGCGCCGGAACGAGACCATCGGAGGGGGGACAGAGGGTTGCTCAATGAGCCGAACATCGAAGCGAATGAAGAAGTGGTCCGAGCGATGCAGAGGGGTTACCGTTAGGTTGTCCGTGGTGCAGTTCCGAGCAAGGATGAGGTCAAGCTCTTTTCCTGCTTTGTGAGTTGGAGGAGTGGGGACCTGTTGTAGGTCGAACGAGTGATAGATTCCAATGATCCTGAAAACAAGTGATGATATACTGTATACATACCAATGTCTTTTTTAATGATAGCTGCACTGATGTACTCATGAACATACATTTGATATTCTTCATGCAGCTTTGCTATGTGCTAATAATAAATAGGTTTCCTAATGTTGTTTAAATGATATTAAAAAGATAATAAATTGAATTGTAGCCTGTTTGTCTGAAAAACTATTCAACCCCTACACATTAGAAGTGGAAAAAGAGCCCCTTTAGTGTAATAATGTAATGTAATAATTTATGTGAGAGCGATATAAATAAAGATGCTTTTGAAAGATGACCATTGACCGCACACAAGGGCTCCCCCTCCTCACAAAAGCCAATTTAACCACTGAGTAGCAGTGTTTAGTTGTGTGAAATGAAATCAAATGTGAAAAATAGGCTGTGCACATATTTAGGCACCCTAATCAAATTACTTGTTTTCCAAATATGTTTTGACAAGCAAACGTTAATCTAGGTATCAACCTCATCCATCTTAAAATAATTTAACACACAATTGAAAAAATAATTAGCTAGTTGGAAAAAGTCTGAGCAGTGTGGAGCTGGCAGTTGGTTTACTGTACATTCTAAAGACAGGTACCAACTACCATAGATATATATAAAGGCCTTTATATATATCTATGCCAACTACTGCCAACAACTGCCAACTTTAGAATGTTGGCGTTAGTTGGAGAATGTTGGCGTTTGTCGGGGCAGTGTGGAAGCTGCTTTAGGACTACGTTACCCATGATTCATCGCACACACATGTAGACCAAACAAGCAACGTATTCAATTCAATTACATTTTATTTATAGAGCGCCATAACAATACAATTGTACAATAGGAAACAATGCATTTGCTAGCGTCCCGTTTTTAAAAACGCGTTTGGTGTGTTTCGGCCCGTAGGCTGCAGCCGTTTGGCCTGGCACAAAGCACTGTATGAGCACTAAGTGGAGGAGGAGGAGGAGGAGGAAGGAGGGGCGCGTGGGGCTTGTGAGCGCCGCGGAGCATGTCAGGGCGAAATTCTCACAAGAACTAAAATAAATGCCCCGTCATATATCAAAACACATTTTGGGGGAACTGATGACAGAGAGAGTAATTTTTATTCTTAAATATTGATGAATGAAGAAACTATTTGGCTCCAGCAGAAGGGGCACTTTTCTCATCCAGGGCAAAAGGGCAGGTGCTTGAGCACCACTAGGGGTCTATCTGTGCACGTGCCTGATGTGGATATCAGGAGAACAGTCAAACAAACAAACCCACGATTCAACGAGGTTGTCGCATTTAGCAAAACATAAACCTATGTTTTTTTTATTTCGCTCTAACACTAATATCTTGCTATAACACTTCTGCCGGCCTGAAGTTCAGTTAAAGACGACTGATGAAATTAAGAATGCAAATCATGGTGCCCTGGTGTTCTCTCTCATTTCTACTAAGCATCAGCTTGCCTAATTCCTGAGCCTGTCGACAGGGGGGGGGGGGGGGGGGGACGATAAATAAAAAAACTCTACGATTGGCTACGATTGGAATAATCCGACGGGCCAAAAAAAATAGCTGGCGGGCAATAACTGGTCCGGGGGCTGCCTGCTGCACGGCTACTGGGCTGATGGACTGAAAAAGCGAGCTGACGGTAGCCCCGCCCGTTGGAAATAGCATGTGAACCAAACCTCTTTGAGGAATAGGGGGATTTTCATCACTTAAAAAACACATTGTTTTACGCTTATAATTAGCACCGCTTGTGTTGTCGGGCTTTTATTTAATATTACTATATTATTCAAAATTACTTAAATTGTGTTTACAATGATTGTTGGGGTGGACAACTGGGGATCTCCGCCGGGCTGAAACACACCAAACGCGTTTTTAAAACGGCAGACGCTTCTGCCTGGCAACCTGCCTGGGCCGAGTGTGACATTGATGAGCGGTGCGCCTCGCGCTGGAAAGTTGAGAATAGTTCAACTTTTAAGCGCATCTAAAAAACGCCAGAAAGACGCAACGCGTGGCGGAGAAAAGGCGCACACGCAAGGCGCGCCGTACCATAGGAAACAATGCATTTGCTAACGTCCCGTTTTTAAAACTGCAGACGCTTCAAAAACGTCTTGGCAAAGTGCGGCGGGCAAAACATTCGCAGGATCACCAGGCTGTTTTGCCCGGCGCCTAGGAAACGGAGCTGCGTGCGCAACCTGCCTGGGCCGAGTGTGACATTGATGAGCGGTGCGCCTCCGCGCCTTGCGCTGGAAAGTTGAGAATAGTTCAACTTTTAAGCGCATCTAAAAAACGCTAGAAAAACGCAACGCGTGGCGGAGAAAAGGCGCACACGCAAGGCGCGCCGTACCATAGGAAACAATGCATTTGCTAGCGTCCAGTTTTTAAAAACGCGTTTGGTGTGTTTCGGCCCGTAGGCTGCAGCCGTTTGGCCTGGCACAAAGCACTGTATGAGCACTAAGTGGAGGAGGAGGAGGAGGAGGAAGGAGGGGCGCGTGGGGCTTGTGAGCGCCGCGGAACATGTCAGGGCGAAATTCTCACAAGAACTAAAAATAAATGCCCCGTCATATATCAAAACACATTTTGGGGGAACTGATGACAGAGAGAGTAATTTTTATTCTTAAATATTGATGAATGAAGAAACTATTTGGCTCCAGCAGAAGGGGCACTTTTCTCATCCAGGGCAAAAGGGCAGGTGCTTGAGCACCACTAGGGGTCTATCTGTGCACGTGCCTGATGTGGATATCAGGAGAACAGTCAAACAAACAAACCCACGATTCAACGATGTTGTCGCATTTAGCAAAACATAAACCTATGTTTTTTTTATTTCGCTCTAACACTAATATCTTGCTATAACACTTCTGCCGGCCTGAAGTTCAGTTAAAGACGACTGATGAAATTAAGAATTAAAATCATGGTGCCCTGGTGTTCTCTCTCATTTCTACTAAGCATCAGCTTGCCTAATTCCTGAGCCTGTCGACAGGGGGGGGGGGGGCGGACGATAAATAAAAAAACTCTACGATTGGCTACGATTGGAATAATCCGACGGGCCAAAAAAAATAGCTGGCGGGCAATAACTGGTCCGGGGGCTGCCTGCTGCACGGCTACTGGGCTGATGGACTGAAAAAGCGAGCTGACGGTAGCCCCGCCCGTTGGAAATAGCATGTGAACCAAACCTCTTTGAGGAATAGGGGGATTTTCATCACTTAAAAAACACATTGTTTTACGCTTATAATTAGCACCGCTTGTGTTGTCGGGCTTTTATTTAATATTACTATATTATTCAAAATTACTTAAATTGTGTTTACAATGATTGTTGGGGTGGACAACTGGGGATCTCCGCCGGGCTGAAACACACCAAACGCGTTTTTAAAACGGCAGACGCTTCTGCCTGGCAACCTGCCTGGGCCGAGTGTGACATTGATGAGCGGTGCGCCTCGCGCTGGAAAGTTGAGAATAGTTCAACTTTTAAGCGCATCTAAAAAACGCCAGAAAGACGCAACGCGTGGCGGAGAAAAGGCGCACACGCAAGGCGCGCCGTACCATAGGAAACAATGCATTTGCTAACGTCCCGTTTTTAAAACTGCAGACGCTTCAAAAACGTCTTGGCAAAGTGCGGCGGGCAAAACATTCGCAGGATCACCAGGCTGTTTTGCCCGGCGCCTAGGAAACGGAGCTGCGTGCGCAACCTGCCTGGGCCGAGTATGACATTGATGAGCGGTGCGCCTCCGCGCCTTGCGCTGGAAAGTTGAGAATAGTTCAACTTTTAAGCGCATCTAAAAAACGCTAGAAAAACGCAACGCGTGGCGGAGAAAAGGCGCACACGCAAGGCGCGCCGTACCATAGGAAACAATGCATTTGCTAGCGTCCAGTTTTTAAAAACGCGTTTGGTGTGTTTCGGCCCGTAGGCTGCAGCCGTTTGGCCTGGCACAAAGCACTGTATGAGCACTAAGTGGAGGAGGAGGAGGAGGAGGAAGGAGGGGCGCGTGGGGCTTGTGAGCGCCGCGGAACATGTCAGGGCGAAATTCTCACAAGAACTAAAAATAAATGCCCCGTCATATATCAAAACACATTTTGGGGGAACTGATGACAGAGAGAGTAATTTTTATTCTTAAATATTGATGAATGAAGAAACTATTTGGCTCCAGCAGAAGGGGCACTTTTCTCATCCAGGGCAAAAGGGCAGGTGCTTGAGCACCACTAGGGGTCTATCTGTGCACGTGCCTGATGTGGATATCAGGAGAACAGTCAAACAAACAAACCCACGATTCAACGATGTTGTCGCATTTAGCAAAACATAAACCTATGTTTTTTTTATTTCGCTCTAACACTAATATCTTTCTATAACACTTCTGCCGGCCTGAAGTTCAGTTAAAGACGACTGATGAAATTAAGAATTAAAATCATGGTGCCCTGGTGTTCTCTCTCATTTCTACTAAGCATCAGCTTGCCTAATTCCTGAGCCTGTCGACAGGGGGGGGGGGGGGGGCGGACGATAAATAAAAAAACTCTACGATTGGCTACGATTGGAATAATCCGACGGGCCAAAAAAAATAGCTGGCGGGCAATAACTGGTCCGGGGGCTGCCTGCTGCACGGCTACTGGGCTGATGGACTGAAAAAGCGAGCTGACGGTAGCCCCGCCCGTTGGAAATAGCATGTGAACCAAACCTCTTTGAGGAATAGGGGGATTTTCATCACTTAAAAAACACATTGTTTTACGCTTATAATTAGCACCGCTTGTGTTGTCGGGCTTTTATTTAATATTACTATATTATTCAAAATTACTTAAATTGTGTTTACAATGATTGTTGGGGTGGACAACTGGGGATCTCCGCCGGGCTGAAACACACCAAACGCGTTTTTAAAACGGCAGACGCTTCTGCCTGGCAACCTGCCTGGGCCGAGTGTGACATTGATGAGCGGTGCGCCTCGCGCTGGAAAGTTGAGAATAGTTCAACTTTTAAGCGCATCTAAAAAACGCCAGAAAGACGCAACGCGTGGCGGAGAAAAGGCGCACACGCAAGGCGCGCCGTACCATAGGAAACAATGCATTTGCTAACGTCCCGTTTTTAAAACTGCAGACGCTTCAAAAACGTCTTGGCAAAGTGCGGCGGGCAAAACATTCGCAGGATCACCAGGCTGTTTTGCCCGGCGCCTAGGAAACGGAGCTGCGTGCGCAACCTGCCTGGGCCGAGTGTGACATTGATGAGCGGTGCGCCTCCGCGCCTTGCGCTGGAAAGTTGAGAATAGTTCAACTTTTAAGCGCATCTAAAAAACGCTAGAAAAACGCAACGCGTGGCGGAGAAAAGGCGCACACGCAAGGCGCGCCGTACCATAGGAAACAATGCATTTGCTAGCGTCCAGTTTTTAAAAACGCGTTTGGTGTGTTTCGGCCCGTAGGCTGCAGCCGTTTGGCCTGGCACAAAGCACTGTATGAGCACTAAGTGGAGGAGGAGGAGGAGGAGGAAGGAGGGGCGCGTGGGGCTTGTGAGCGCCGCGGAACATGTCAGGGCGAAATTCTCACAAGAACTAAAAATAAATGCCCCGTCATATATCAAAACACATTTTGGGGGAACTGATGACAGAGAGAGTAATTTTTATTCTTAAATATTGATGAATGAAGAAACTATTTGGCTCCAGCAGAAGGGGCACTTTTCTCATCCAGGGCAAAAGGGCAGGTGCTTGAGCACCACTAGGGGTCTATCTGTGCACGTGCCTGATGTGGATATCAGGAGAACAGTCAAACAAACAAACCCACGATTCAACGATGTTGTCGCATTTAGCAAAACATAAACCTATGTTTTTTTTATTTCGCTCTAACACTAATATCTTGCTATAACACTTCTGCCGGCCTGAAGTTCAGTTAAAGACGACTGATGAAATTAAGAATTAAAATCATGGTGCCCTGGTGTTCTCTCTCATTTCTACTAAGCATCAGCTTGCCTAATTCCTGAGCCTGTCGACAGGGGGGGGGGGGCGGACGATAAATAAAAAAACTCTACGATTGGCTACGATTGGAATAATCCGACGGGCCAAAAAAAATAGCTGGCGGGCAATAACTGGTCCGGGGGCTGCCTGCTGCACGGCTACTGGGCTGATGGACTGAAAAAGCGAGCTGACGGTAGCCCCGCCCGTTGGAAATAGCATGTGAACCAAACCTCTTTGAGGAATAGGGGGATTTTCATCACTTAAAAAACACATTGTTTTACGCTTATAATTAGCACCGCTTGTGTTGTCGGGCTTTTATTTAATATTACTATATTATTCAAAATTACTTAAATTGTGTTTACAATGATTGTTGGGGTGGACAACTGGGGATATCCGCCGGGATCTCCGCCCATGCGAACGACACATCACTAACTAACTTACACAACCTGCTGCAAAGCCAGGTATAAAAGCAAGGAGGTGGTTAGATGAAATCACCTCAGATCTCGATACCAACAACCGTCTACCTGTTCGCAACCGTGATTCAGTAGAGAGAAAGACAAACACCTCACAGGGTGAGCAGATCTTACCTTCTGAAGGCTCTACATTTTCACTCAGGTAAGACATTTTTAATAATGATCCGTGTGAAAGTTTTTTTTTGAAAGTCTCTCCAAATAATCCTGCCATGATTGAAGATCCATTTACAGTTGACAGGATTCAATTACTAAATCATTCTTACCGACATTGCAAGTGAATTTACACTGTAACTTTTACCGATTTATTGAAACTATTAATTTATCAGAGATTTACTTTAAAATGTAGAGTAAGATAGCAGAGTTATTTGGGTATGTGTGGTTATGATAGAATGTTATTATATTTGAAATAATAATAATAATTACTCTGTATTGGTGTATCACTGTATTGGTTTTTATCTACCTAATAGTTTTTATCGGTTTTTATATTTGTATGATAATTGTATGACATTTTATTTTGCTGCCTCTCTGTGAAGCACTTTGTAACATGGATTTTGCTCTCTAAATAAAGATTATTACTATTATAAAATGACCAATGACACTGGAGCCTAAGCTGTTTGTCAGAGATGTGACACGTTGTCTTTTTTTGTATTGTATTCTTTTTTCCACAGGTGAAACTGTCATGGGTACCTTTAACACCATCCTTGCTGTCCTTCTCTGTAGCTGTTTTTTTACAGTGACAGATACAGTCAACGAAGTACAACCAATTACAACCGGACAAGTTGCTCAAATAGAGAAAGGAATTACCCTGTCTAAAGAACTCCTCAAAGGTCTAGATGACGTGGCCAAGTTGGTTACAAAATCGAAAGAAATAACTGATACAATCCAAAAAGTCCTCAAAGTCTTTGATGTGTTTGGTAAAATTGCTTCAAGTTTTGGCTTCATAGGTTCACTGGTTAGTTTAATCTTCGCCTTCATTCCAAAATCTGATCCAATGTTTAACTTCATGAAAGAACAGTTTTCTGAGGTCAACCGGAAACTTGATTCAGTCTCCTTGCAAATTTCCGAACTGCAAACAGAAATGGAATGGACGAACTACGCAAGCGCATATGGAAAAGACGAGAATGCCATCAAAAACTCATGGGTCAAGCTGAAAGAACTAATGGACAACGGCCCTATTGCTAAAACAAAGGAACAAAAACTCAGACTTGCTGAACAGTTCACTTCATTCTATACAACCACGGGAACAGAGAGCAGTGTTGCGAATCTGTACAGATACATAACTGAGAGCAGTGCAGTCAGCCTTAATAAGAACCTGTTGCAGCTTGTCATTGAGAAGTCAAACGGTGATTTAAAAGTTTTGACGCAGTACTCTTCCTACTTTACTGCGCTCATGGTTTCTGGGCTTCAGATGAATGTCTATTACTACAAGCTAAAGGGCTATGATGCTGAAAAAAAGGCGAAAGAGGCGGGCACTCAGTTATCCAATGCCTTATTAGCCATACAGGATGCCTTAATTCAGTGTGCTGATGATTTTCCGTACTGGGCTGAAAAGGATGCACAGAAACTTGGCACTGAACGATTCTCAGATACCAAGCAGCTAGCTGCACGCATTAACAAACACTTGGAGCAAAAGTTTTTCTGGTATGATTGGTTCGTAATTGCCCACTCCAATGATGCTAAGAACGAGTTTTCTTATGGACAATCAATCAGCTTTACTGTTCAAGAAAAGACAGTGGTTCACCTTATTCATCGAGAAAAGAATGCCACTCCCGATAAAACTATTGTGAACTACGTCAAAGATTTGTCTCTGGGAGTGTGTAAAATGGGTCAGCTCCTCCAAATATTTGGTGCCCACGCAATAGACCATATTCAGTACCTTCATGTACGAAAGCCATCAGATTATGCTCAGACACGTGACTCTGATGTGAAGTCGATATGTGGCATCTTAGAGCTGAAACCCAGTCAGGTTGACGTTTTCCTCAAGAGTGGGGAGTTTGTAAAAAATGCTCCGTGTTCAACAGTAAAATGTGTCAACGGACAATGCAAACCCCTGAAGGACACCACACAAGGCTTCTGTAGGTGTGACAGTATGTACCGAGGTTCAACTTGTGAGGAAAGCATCCAAAATGCAATCGATTATGCAGCTACAGAGGCGAAAATCAATGCGATAATCATTCAACCTGTTCCTGATCTAACTGCAATATTTTATAGTGTCAAGGAGTTGAGGGACTATACAAGAGAACTGGTGGAATCTGTCCATCAAGATATTCAGTGGACACAAATACTCATTAAATACATCGATATGATCAAGAAGTTTCGCTATATTGCTACATTTCCCACGCAACTTGAAACAAATACTATAACCCAAAGCCGTTTCATTTCTGAAGTTGGAGCACAGTTTTGTGATGGGAACACATTTACATTCTACCTCACACAGTTTAACCATATGATGAAGGGTACTGGATTTGCAGATAGGCAGAACATTCTGGATGTTTTTCGTGGCTCGTTTATTCTAAACTCAAAAACAAAACCTACTAACCCAGGAGAATGTACAAAAACCTACAGGAACGAAATTGACCATTTTGTGCGCTTCATGTTCACGCTTGAAAAGGAAGCTGTGCTGGCCTGGCAGAAATATCTGTTAGCCACTGGGAGGTCAAAGGAAATTCATGTCTTGGAAGATCTTTTCAGGAAATTTGTCTCTGAACAGTGGACAGTCCTCAATGGAAATGGATGTGGCCCTCTGACTGCTAAGCAGCTTGATAATAACTACTGTGACAAGGCTTACCACAGCACCGATGGGCTGCAGGTGAAACTGAAGTGTCTTGGAGACTACAAGCCGTTCCCTCAGACTGTGCAGTGCTCTAAAGGGCAGTGGAGTGCCTTGCCTGTATGTTATACTGCGCAGGACAATGTGAATGTTCAGTGCACGTCAGAAGCTGGAGCCACCGTCTGCAATGCGTCTTGTTCACCGGGTTGGGATTACGCCAAGTGTCCTCAGACCGAAACCGAAGTAGTCAGGTGTACGCAGCAGCCTTGTCCGTCCTTCACACCTGTAAAGTGTCTCAACTGCACAGATAACAGTGTGTGCAGAGACCATGAGGTCTGTGAGCGGAGCACTGGTACCTGTCGTGATGGATGCCTTGTTGCAGCCTGTGGAAAGAACGCCAAATGCTCCTACAAGACTCACCAGAGGATCTGCACATGTGTGAGTCCATGGAAAGGACTGTCTCTTCCTCAGGAAGGCTGCAGGAGCCAGGACCTAAAGTGGATTCATACTTCAGGAAAGCCTTCCAGTAGGTCAACTTTGAACTTACATCATAATACCTGCATATACTTCTGTCTTATGTTAAAAAACTATGTTCTTACTTTTTAAACTCATTAATGCTCAAACTCATTAATGTTCAACAGATGCTGTTGTCTCTAAAAATGGATGGGCTGTTTGCCGTGCCCTTGGACCAGATGGAGGGTGGCACAGTGGATCTATAAAGGGCAGTGAATGCGCCTATGAGTGGGACTGGAAAGAGCATAAAGACCGTAACTATGAGGTATGATGTGCATAAGAAAGAGCAAATGAAATACCAACTTATTTGAGATCACCCTAGTAACATCTTTCTCAATTCATCTAAACCATCTTGCTCTTAAATACATGCAGTGACTTGTATTCTTCAGAGCTCCTCAGTTTGTACGACTTCACACTTGTTCTCCCTCTCTGCAGCTCTCCTTGCCCTCAGAGCCTTCTAATACACACACACACACACCCTCAACACACACACACACACCCTCAACACACACACACACACCCTCAACACTCACACACACACTCAACACTCACACACACACACACACCCTCAACACTCACACACACACTCAACACTCACACCCCGTGGGCCTTCTTGTGTTTTTTTGAGGAATCGCATTTAGGAAAACTCTGGCCGAGTTACGTTCATGAATTTGGCAGATGTCTTTTCCTTACGTTGTATTTCCGAAGCCCGTAAGAAACATTTCAGAAGAAACTTCAGAAAATGTTCGAGAATGAGGCCCAATGTATTTATTTGAGGACTTCATTTCATGTCTGCATAGCGTCATAACTTAGAGAAGTTTAAAGAGGTAGTTTACAATTAAATGTGTTTTTGAAAATGTTTTCTGAAAATGGCTCAGCATGCCATCTTCTGTTTAAAATCATCCTGATTCTTGAAAGGCCAATGCTGACATAGAGTCAACCCCCAGCCCCTCCAGTGAGTGTCTGATTTTCATTTGCTGATCGAAAATCATCATTCACAGGAGTTTGTGTACCCCTCTCTAAGCCCCTTGGCCACCTTTTAGCATTTTACAAAATTATGCAGTGGGTGGAGTTAGGCTCAGAGCTGGGGGTGTACTTACATTTTAATGCAGTTTCCAACCTCGGCATTTCTATATGTTTTGTTGATATTTATCTTGTAAAAATTAGACTATATAACATCCATTACAATGTATATTTTGTTAATATAATGATAAGATTACACAAGTTACAACATTTATCGTGTTTTTTTTGTACGTCATCTTTGTGGGCTTTTGTGCTTGTCTTCAGGTTTTGACTGACCCATGTCCAGTGATTGGCGCTGGTTATAAATGGATGGACGGGTGGATGGAGGACACATTTGGTTATGGTGAATCAATGAAGTGGTCTGGAGTCCACCTCTATGTGTGCAGGTTAGTCCCAGCAGCATTTCCTGCAGAGAGAGAACACATTCACAGCCATCTCTCACATGGATGTTGATAAGATTGATGGGCTGGCTCTGATAGCAGCCCTTACATTCATGATCATCTGCTTTTGTTGTTTCTGTGCTCTGCTCTGGGGAATTGAAAATGTTTTCTCTAGAGAGAGCCTTTCACGTTTTTGTGGCATTTGACAACCTTACCACCATAGGCTCGGTTTGTAAAGGGAGGGCTATTCAGTTGGTTGAAATTCAACAACCTCACCACTAGATGCTACTAAATCCTACACACTGGTCTTTAAAAACAGACATGATTTGTCCTAAGCTCTGTATTTCTCTGATTGGAAATATGATTTTAAGCTACTCTCCAACAGTATAAAGTAGATAAAAACAACCATCAGAAACCTTTTTACTAAAACTACTGCAAATGTATTAGACCATCACAACCTCCTGTTGCCATTATATGGGATGCAACAGACATGGCAAAAGAGACACATTCAAAACTGATGTTCTGTTCTTTATCGCCCTCTAGTGCCAAGAAGTATGACTTGCCTGGGAAGCTCTTCAACACTCGCCATGGCTTCATGTGCCATATTCCTTTGTGGATCGACAGCAGACACACTGAATTTTATTCTCTTGTTCCAAAACCATGTTTTTGAGCACAATGCATTTTATTATCTAAACATTTGAGCTTTCGTGCATTAAATATATTCTATTCTGGTTTAACAGCTAATGCTGTTTATGCCTTCTATCTTTAAATCAGGTAAAAAGATAGAGAAACTAATGCTTGCTGAGACAGGTTGCTGTTTGGCTCCTTCATCTTTCCCTAAAAGTTCAAAGATCATTAGATCATTCTTAAGATCCTTTTATTTTCCTAAGATCATTAAATGCTGTTAAATGACAATACTGTTACTCTTGAGTAGATCTGGTGCAGTTCTAACCCACCAGGGCCACGTCCATTCTGGAGTAAAGTAGTGTCAGGCAACACTTCTGCTTATTTGCTGCTGCTGACTGATGTCACTTGTAGCTGCTGATGATTGATTATATCTTACAGCTTTATTAAACATGAATGAAATTATTTGATGGATGATTCACTGAGTTCCAAAAGCATTATCTCTGTTGGTCCAGTTCCTTTGCTTAATTCCATGGTGGTCGCACGCTGTGTTTGCGTGCTTATCTCGCAACCCAGGGTGTCAAAATGGTACTTGAGAAATAGGCAAATGGCGGAATCACACAGGCCAAAACATAAACAAATGTTCCGCTCTGGAAGGGACATTTTAAAAGGAGAATTATAATAGTTGTAGCGTTGTTGTCGTTGGAGAAGCCAGCTTTTCAATTTAGCATGTTTCCTTACTCTGATGACATTTCATGTTGGTTTTATGATTTAGTGCAGTACATTTATAACATCCTAAACTCACTGAATGGATAAAAGAAACTAGAGATGTCCCGTAAGAAAATGCAATGTGAGATTGCTCAACAGTAGTTGACCCTCACCCAGCAAATGACAGATTATTCAGGCCACCTATTATTATATATTATTATAATTATAACCATTCAGCACACAGTCGGCTTTAAGACTAATTGTGCGCAATAACCTATATAACTTCAATAAAGAACACTCATTTGCTGATGAGCAGCCAGGTCCGTCTATAGTCTGGTAGAGTGAGTGCCTATAGAAACGTTTGGCAGTATCCATACCGCGTTAAAGTTTTATATTCAATATTTGATATATTGAAAAAAAGGTATTTCACTCTTGAACTGATTGACGAATTTATGTCAAACTAACTGTGGTGTATTTATACAAGCACTGGTTATATGTCACATGGCCTTTTAATCATTTTAGAAATATAATATTACTTTTTTAATAATTTAAACAATACAAGTTAATGTAGCCTCCTCATCTTTTGAGCTTTTGATGTCAGACTAACTATGATGAACATAGACTAATACTCCTGATGTCACAAGGCTTCTTTTCTCAAAATACCTTCAACACGATTTTATATAGATTTCTAAACAAATAGTCAAGTAAATCTTTTTGGCCACCTGACCTTTTGAGGTCAAAACACCTGTGAGGCACACAAGCTGACATTTGTCATGTCACAAGGCTTCTTTTCCCAAGAGACCATCACCATGATTTTATATATAATAATAATAATGAAATACATCTATTTGGGCGCCTGAACTTTTGGCCTTTGGAGGTCAAAACACCTTTGATGCACACAGACTGATATTCTTCGTATGTCACAAGGCTTTTTTTTTGCAAAAGACCATCACCATGATTTTACATATTTTTTTTTAAAGCAAATAATCAAACTGACCTTTTGGCCTTTGGAGATCAAAACACCTTTGATGCACACAGACTGATGTCCTTCGTATGTCACAAGGCTTCTTTTTGCAAAACAAGTTTCGCCTCCTTGATACTTAAGTTACAGAAGCAGAACATAAAGAATCCACTGTGTTGGTGTTTTCTTCATTTACTTTAAATATACAGAAGCTGAGTGTCCATGAAGTGGGTTAAAATCTTAGGTGCAATGTAAGCAAATAGGACAGGAAAATCTCTGATAAGCTAAACTCTGACATCGGTTAGGTCACCAGCTATGTGGACTGTGATAGAATTGAAATAAATGGTGACGTTGTCAGAGGTCACATTTAAAGCAGTTGATTGGGTGTTTGTACGAATACAGTGCCCTCCAGAATTTTTGGCACCCCAAAAATGAGCAAAACGAGATTTGATTATCATTTCTTTATTGTTTATCCTCATGATCTTTCATTCAAAATATTCACAAAAATCTAACCTTTAATTGAAGTAACATAATTGAAAGAAACATTAAATTCTTATCATGAATCAAATATTTTTCAAAAAAATATGTGCCACAATTGTTGGCACCCCTTCATCTAATATTTTGTGCAGCCTCCCTTTGCCAAGATAACAGCTCTGAGTCTTCTCCTATAATGCGTGATGAGGTTGGTGAACACATGGCACGGGATCCGAGACCTTTCCTCCATACAGTATCTCTTCAGATCCTTCAAATTCCGAGGTCGATGCTTATGGACTTTGTCGATGCTTATTGGATTTTTCATGGGGTTTAGCTTGGGGGACTGTGATGGCCATGGCAAAACCTTTATTCTGCGATTGGTGAACCATTTTTGTGTAGATTTTGAGGTGTGCTTCGGATCATTGTCCTGCTGGTCCAAACACGGCCAATTTTTAAGCTTCCTGACAGAGGCTGTTAGGTTTTCATTTAATATCTGCTGGTATTTGATGGAGTCCATGGTACCATGTATCCTAACAAGATGTCCAGGGGCTTTGGAAGAAAAACAGCCCCACAACATCAAAGATCTGCCACCATACTTCAAAGTGGGTATGAGGTGCTTTTCTGTATGGCTATCTTTCTGTCTACGCCAAACCCACCTGTTGCCAGAAAGCTCTATTTTGGTCTCATCTGACCATATAACCCGGTCCCATTGAAAGTCCCAGTAACATTTGGCAAACTGTAGGCGCTTTAGTTTGTTATTAATTGACAGCAGATGCTTTTTTCTGGCAACCCTCCCAAATAACTTGTGGTGATGTAGGTGGCATCTGATGGTAGTTTTGGAGACTTTCTGACCCCAAGACTCAACTAATCTCTGCAATTCTCCAGCTGTGATCCTTGGAGATTATTTTGCCAGTCGAACCATCATCCTCACGGTGCGTCGGGTCAATGTACACACAAGTCCTCTTCCAGGCTGATTCTTAATTCCAGGCTGATTCCTGTCGCTTTAAACTTCTTAATTATTGCCATGGTGGACTTAAAAATGTAAAACATGACTGGATATATACTTCAGTTAGATTTTAATTATAAGATTTTCTAGGGGTGCCAATAATTGTGGCACACATGTTTTGAGGATTTTTTTTTTATTTAATGTCAACATTTTTCTTCAATGAAAAGGTAAGATTTTTGTGAATATTTTGAGTGAAAGACCAAGAGGATAAACAGCAAAGAATTTTTTTCAAAGCCTTCATTTGCTCATATTCACTAAGGGTGCCAATAATTCTGAAGGGCACTGTAAGTGTGCAAATCACACCAGTCAAATGACAAACGTGTTATCATGTCGTACAATTACAGATTTGATGTATATGTTACATGTGTGTTGTTCAATTTAAATACGTTGTTCAATATACAAAGTACTAGTGATCATGACATTTTTATTTGCTGTATTTGTAGAGATGTTAAAATATTTTGTGAAATTCCTTTACTTTGAATAAAACCAAGTGATACATCATTATCAAAAGGCTTAAAAACTAGAAATGATAATTGCTAAACAAAAAGGGTCATGAAGACAATTACCTATTTTTTAGAAAGGTTTAAATCAAAATAGATGAGAATCAAATGTTTACAAAAAACATGTCTGACCCTAGGTTATTTTGGCTAGACGTCATTACTTGATTATCTTACTTCAATGCACTGTGGGGCTATATTATCGCCTCCAGTTGTATCGTTATTATACATATTATTGATATATTAAGAAAGGAAGTGTATGATTCAGTTGTTGGCTTTAATTAGTAGCTTAAGAGAAGGCCCAGTCTTCCAGCAGAATCAGGAGGCTCGCCTATAGGACTCCATACCCGACTCATTTCCAATACAACATCAGGATCCGATAGTAGAGAATCTAATGGCAAAATTCATATATAGGCTAGTGTACATAAAATAACTACTATTATTATTATTATGATTAAACTACGATTATGACATTAAAGCATACAGCAATCGCCTATGTGTTTGATGCACTCGTAATATATCTCTACAGGCTTTTCGAAATTTTAAAAAGAACAAGCTTTAAAAAATTGAATACAAAATAAGATGGCGTTGTCCAGCAGATGAATACATCCTTGCCCTTCAGTTGAGTAGGCAGTCTTTCAATGAGGCCCAGAACACATTTGCGTTCACACTACTAAACACATGTAGCCATATGCATCTCACACACCCCCAAATGTGGTCTGAGTGGTCGGGTCTCCGCGGGCGCAATGCATTCACACTTGTTCTCAGAGCTGACCACTTGTGATTGGATCACCAAAGATGCATGTGATTGATTGGATGCATGTTAATACCAGGTGTGAATGGGGTCTACAGTGCCCTCCACAATTATTGGCACCCTTAGTGAATATGAGCAAAACAGGCTTTGAAAAAATATGTCTTTGCTGTTTACCCTCTTGGTCTTTCACTCAAAATATTCACAAATTCTTACCTTTTAATTGAAGTAAAATTATTGAAAGAAATAAAAACTGTTGATATTAAATAAATATTTTTCCCCAAAACATGTGTGCCACAATTATTGGCACCCCTTAATTTAATGTTTTGTGCAGCTTCCCTTTGCCAAGATAACAGCTCTGAGTCTTCTCCTATAATGCGTGATGAGGTTGGTGAACACATGGCACAGGATCTGAGACCATTCCTACATGCAGTATCTCTCCAGATCCTTCAGATTCTGAGGTCAACATTTGTAGACTGGGCTTCAATAATTTTACTTCAATGAAAAGATTTTTGTCAATATTTTGAGTGAAAGACTAAGAGGATAAACAGCAAAGACATATTTTTTCATAGCCTGTTTTGCTAATATTCACTAAGGGTGCTAATAATTGTGGAGGGCACTGTATGTAAGGCCAGATCATTCTGACCAGAACAACATTAAGTGTATGCTGTGAACACAACTTGAGGGTTAAAAGGATTTAAGGCCCTACAGTATTACAAATGAACTGAAGTATACATATATGTGGTATATTTTACAAATAAATTAGCCAAAACAATGTTTACATATATCAAAATTATTATTGAGTAAATCTTTTAAGCACAGCCTGACTGTTTACGTAGTTTGATAATAATGGCCTAGTGGAGCTCCAAAGCCACACCAGACACAAACCAACACTCAGGCTTAGTAAGGAATGAGTTTTCTCCTCTCTACTCACGAGCCAACCAAGTCAGTGACTATGGGCCTAATATGCTGCGACTCCAACATTTCTGTCAATGCACACATTAAACAGATAATCACAAGTGGAACGGGTATTTCTGTGTGAGAATCAAATGGCAATACATTACTTAAGTATGTTTTCTCAGGCAGAGGAGAACTAGAGAAGAAAAGTCAGTTAAATGTGGTCTATGTATTTGCACATAAAATGTATTAACAACAACAAACAAGCAAAAAACGTATGCGCGCACATTATTAACAGTCTGCATTTATTAAAACCAGATAAAGATACAAAGTATTTACAAAGTATTTATAACATTGATATTATTTTATTCACCTAGCATGTCTGTGCATATTTAGCCAAATCTTAAAATGAAACCACAATGCAAGACAAAGGAAAAATGGTGTGGTAATTGCTAGACATATATAACAATGTCAGACAGAACAAATGCTACAGTTAATTAATACATAAGTTATTGTCAAAGTACTCCATGCGAAAAATGAAAAGTTAAATGTACTGAGACTGAATACTGAAAACACCAATATGGAAATAAAATTGTCAATGATAACAGTTGAGGCTTAAATGTAAGAAAAAAGGAAAGAAAATAGAATGGATATTAATAAAAATTATCAATACTCACAAAGATGATTAATAAATGAAAATATACTAATACAAAATCCAACAGTAAATATTGAAAATGTACACTTCTGAGTTTACTAGCTTGATGAAGATAGGAGGGGTAGAGGCAGGATCAGTTATTGGCATGAAGAGTTTGTTTTGTGGCCAGTTGCCAGCATATAATGAACTGCAGTTGTTCTTACTATACTTTATTTCACTTGTAAACATGCTTAAGTTCCATCTCAACATTGAGGATTAATGTCTTTTGACACGTAAGAAGCACCTCATCTCAAGAATGAGGGAGCACACAGCACAGAACAGAACAGAACCCATTCTTGTGGGCCAATGTTTCTATCCATTCCAAAAGAAACCAAATGACAACCTTATTTTCAAAATGTCTGACTCCGAAAAGCTTTCACTGAACACAGAAGACCTGCATTAGGGAGCGAGTTTCTTTTTGAGGTTACTTTTTCAGTACTCTCAGTACAGCACTGAGTGATTGCCCTCTTTTGGAAAAACAAACATAAATGAAGAAGGAATAAAAAAATAATAATAACAACATGAGGGGAAAAAAACATTGGTCATGTGACAGGAAAAAAAATCAAATAGTCAACCTCAGTGAAGAAGAACCCATTGTAACAACTTAAGCAACATGTGTAGAAATGGCAGCATATCGCGACTGATTTAGCTGACGTTTATGCAAGGTGTTTTTTTTTTTAGCAGAGTAAGGCAGTTTGTTCCTTTTGGACTGCAAGCTCTCTCATTTGAACTGGAGCATCTAGCTGTGGCATTGAGCACATTTGATTCAACCCAAGGAATGTGCGAACAGATATATATATATAACTGCAGGGATTTTCCCTCTGTGTCGCTACCTCACATCAGTTTTCTTTCCAGGCCCATTTTTTTTTTTTTTTTTTTACATTTTTGTATTTCTCTTGGGATTACAGAGATAAAAAGTTGTTACTTATACTTCTGGTGGCGAGCAAAAAAGCAATCTCAAGAAGGTGGTTAAAACAAGACTCTCCTACAATAGGAGAATGGTTAGATGTGGTTCATGATATATATAAAATGGAAAAGTTATCTTACTCCCTCAAAATCCAGACTGTCACATTTTCTAGGATATGGTCTAAATGGACTGGGTATGTTGAACATATAGGCTTAAGAT
>NC_045163.1:29281702-29284202 GCF_900700415.2 Clupea harengus | reverse complement strand
AAGTCTGAATGTTTTCCCGTGTCCTTTAAAGTCTGAATGTTTTCCGTGTCTAAAGTCTGAATGTTTTCCTGTGTCCTTTAAAGTCTGAATGTTTTCCCGTGTCCTTTAAAGTCTGAATGTTTTCCTGTGTCCTTTAAAGTCTGGATGTTTTCCTGTGTCCTTTTAAGTGTGATTTGCCTGCAATCAGACATCACTTGTGTATCTCCTGTCTCGTGCTCTGCAGCTTAATGCCGAACGCAAACGTAAATGTTATTCTAAGGCCGTCTGAGTCAGCCAGCTGTTGAAGCAATAATTCAGACGTCACTGGTGTCTTTGTCAGAGAAAGAAAATACTGAAAAGAACTAAACAACATATGTCTGCCATGGGTTGCCAATGTCACTTTGTTAGCTTTGTCTAAACGGCTTTAGCTCATTAACTGAAATGACTCAGATGTGTGTGTGTGTGTGTGTGTGTGTGTGTGTGTGTGTGTGTGTGTGTGTGTGTGTGTGTGTGTGTGTTACTCAGATGACCAAAGCCCATGAAGAAATACAAGCGTTTTATGCTGTGGTTGAATCAGGAGATTACTCGGTTAAAATGGTTGACCCAAACAGTCCCAAATGTATCCTGGGTTAAAATGGCTGACCCAAACAGTCCCACATTTATCCTGGGTTAAAATGGCTGACCCAAACAGTCCCAAATTTATCCTGGGTTAAAATGGTTGACCCAAACAGTCCCAGATTTATCCTGGGTTAAAATGGTTGACCCAAACAGTCCCAGGCAAGCAGCACTTCAGTAGCGCGGGCTCGATGCTCACGCGAGGGGGATGCATGTGGGGACTCTCGTGAAAAAAAAAAGTGCGAGCCTCGTTACCTCAGTGTTTCCACAGGAAACCTGGAGGGAAAAAAAATCACTGTCTGAAAATTCTCATTTTCCGTAGGAGAAACACTCCTGCTAAGAGCCCTAATCCCTCACATGTCAGAGATATCACTCCCTGTGTGTGTGTGTGTGTGTGTGTGTGTGTGTGTGTGTGTGTGTGTGTGTGTGTGTGTGTGTGTGTGTGAGTGTGTGTGTGTGTGTGTGTGTGTGTGTGTGTGTGTGTGTGTGTGTGTGTGTGTGTGTGTGTGTGTGTGTGTGTAATCCCTCACATGTCAGAGATATCACTCCATGTGTGTGTGTGTGTGTGTGTGTGTGTGTGTGTGTGTGTGTGTGTGTGTGTGTGTGTGTGTGTGTGTGTGTGTGTGTGTGTGTGTGATCCCTCACATGTCAGAGATATCACTCCCTGTGTGTGTGTGTGTGTGTGTGTGTGTGTGTGTGTGAGTGTGTGTGTGTGTGTGTGTGTATGTGTGTGTGTGTGTGTGTGTGTGTGTGTGTGTGTGTGTGTGTGTGTGTGTGTGTGTGTGTGTGTGTGTGTGTGTGTGTGTGTGTAATCCCTCACATGTCAGAGATATCACTCCCTGTGTGTGTGTGTGTGTATGTGTGTGTGTGTGTGTGTGTGTGTGTGTGTGTGTGTGTGTGTGTGTGTAATCCCTCACATGTCAGAGATATCACTCCCTGTGTGTGTGTGTGTGTGTGTGTGTGTGTGTGTGTGTGTGTGTGTGTGTGTGTGTGTGTGTGTGTGTGTGTGTGTGTGTGATCCCTCTCATGTCAGAGATGTCATAGTGGACCCGTAAGAACATCCACTCATTCATAGCGTTTGCTCTCCCTGTTTCACATTTCAACACAGTTGAGTTTTTGGATAAACATGCATGTTTGGTCTGCCTTACTAATTTGGGTATTAGAGTTTAAGGCATGTGTTCTTTGAAATAAAAAAAATGCGTGTGGTATTTGAAGTAAAAAAAACAGTGATTGTTTTTTTTGTGTTTTGTCCTTCAGAAGCAGGCTATGATGTGGAATATCAGTATTTTGTTCTTGACTATGGGCTTTGGCAAGACTTCATTTCCCTCTCTGTGTGTGTGTGTGTGTGTGTGTACCTGGTTCACCCCTCCCCCTTCAGCCCACCCCCCTCTCTCCCCAAGAAGAAAACGTGTGTGTGAGGGAATAGTGTGGCCTTTGTGGGTGAGTGTGTGTGTGTGAGTGTGTGTGTGTGTGAGTAAAGGCCTTTGTGGGTAGTTGTTTCCAGATGCTGGAACTGCTGCCGACGGTAGTGAGGCCCTTTTCCCACACAGAGACACTCAGGCCCTTATTTTTTTTTTTCGAAAGTCGATCTCTTCATCATCTCCCAATTAAAGTGTGCAGGACTCAAGGTAAGAGCCGTCTCAGGGATAGACACAGACACACACACACACACACACACACACACACAATCTCGGGGGAGGGGGGGGGGGACAGTCTGAGGGAGGGGGGGGGGACAGCCTTAATGAGGCAGGATATCTGCACAGCCACACCACCACCAGAGAGACTAGCACACACACACACACACACACACACACATCAGAGAGACTACACACACACACACACCAGAGAGACTAGCACACACACACACACACACACACACACACACCACCACCAGAGAGCCCAGATG
>NC_045163.1:29229923-29254923 GCF_900700415.2 Clupea harengus | reverse complement strand
TTGTTTCGGTGTGTTCCAGGGAGTTGGAAACACTCGCGGCCTGTAGTGGTGTCCGGGGGCATTCTACCCCGAGAAGATTTTTTTTTAATTCTCACGCAGTTTGAGAGTAAGCCAAAAGACAGCCAATGGCATGCAGGGCCAATCGTCAGTCTGACTCGCGTGAACTTGTCTCCATGGAAACACTTTTGCGCTCAGTCAGTCATACCGACACTATGGTCTCCCATAGAAAACATTTATGCGGTTTTTATAGACATAATTATATGTGTGAACATCCTACTGTTTGAATATCATAAAACAACATCAACCTTTGTTTGGTAAACCGAGGTTTAGATTTGGCCTCTGAAGAGTATTGTCTGGAGATTGATTTTAAACTGGCAGATATTAAAGTTGAGTCTAAACGGTCCTTATCGTTTCATCCCCCTTTACCTGGCTCCCGCCCAAAACGGTCAGCAACAGGAGGTAACTCCTCCTCCTCCACCTCCTCGAGCCCGCCTGCGCCTGGCTGCTGCCTTCATGACTTTTTCTTTTTGAAAAAGCTCCTTACATCCGTGGCCTTCAAGTGTTGCCATAGTGAATTAGCTTGCTAGCTTCCACCAGATGCTAACAATGACCAGCCCTGTACCCGGTGAGCTCTCTCTCTCTCTCTCTCTCTCTCTCTCCCTCCCTCTCTCTCTCTCACTCTCTCTCTCTCTCCCTCTCTCTCTCTCTCACTCTCTGTTTCTCCTCTCGCTCTCTCTCTCTCTCTCTCTTTTTCCTCTCTCTCTCTCCCTCTCCCCCTCTCTCTCGCTCTCTCTCTCTCTCCCTCTCCCTCTCTCTTGCTCACACAAAATGCTCCCGTGCCAAGAAGTGTGAAGTAGATCTGCTGGTGGAATGACACACGGATGATCCACGGTTACTTGCGTTTCTGATCTGCTATGTCATATGATTTTAATGCGTGATCGGAATGACAGATAGATCCGGGGCTATTTGTTTTATTATTATTATTCTTAGGCAGTACTAGTAAACTTTAAGCGGCAGCGAAATGTAAAAATATAATGATCTGGGGTTGTTCTTAAAACATTTGGGACTGAAGCCTCGGACGCCCATCTAAAGACGCCCATGGTGTGTGTGTTCAATTTAATTTGCAGGACTGTTTTTGTAAGGCACGCATAGCGTCAACAATGCGCAGCTGTCATGAAACGTAATCTTGTGTGTGTTTGTTTTTGCTGTGGGCCAGCGAGCCTCGACAGCCTTTAATAGGTTTAACCTCCCAACGAAGCAGAAGAGAAGTGAAAGCATAATGCCTCCTCTGTGTCTGACATTCCTGCAGGCATTGTGTTCAGTTATCGCCGTGCTGTGTGCTGGGATTGAGTACTATGAGGGTCCACCCATCAAGTCAGACCGTGCATGGACACAAACGTTGGCAGCCTAACACAAATAAAATAAAATTGTATTTTTAAGAAAATGAATATTCAATATGGGGGCATATCTTTAACTCGGGCCAGAACCAATCAACCGTTACGTGCAAAAAAAAGTAACACCCTTTTAGACAAAGCTGTCCAGGTTCACAAACTTTTCTTTCCCAGCGTGAAAAATGTCTCGCAAACTTTCACAGATGCTTTCCCTGTGATGTTGTCGGCTCCACATAAAGTTTATTAACTTGCTTTTTTGGATTTGAATAGATTACGCGCTTTTTTGTCTTTCAAAGAACACTATTGACAATGTGTTTCCAATTACTCCCAGGAATAGGACGCTCGCTCGCACGTTCCGTCGTCGCTCGCGGGCGCGCGTGACGTCACTCGCAGACAGCGGCGCTCCTCGGTGCGGAGAAGGGGCACTTCTTTGCGGCCGTTGCTGAGAGTTGTACGGCGTATAGCAGAGAGGGGGACACCTAACTTTTTTTTTCCTGCTTGAAATTCCATCACTGCATTACTCTTTTGAGGACGTAAAATGATCATACAACGTAACTTTGGATTTGACTGGAAAAACTACCAACGGTCCACGCATCCCTGACAGCGTTTGTGTGAATAACGGGACTTCTATCTGGGAACTGTATTCCGGTCTCAAATCAAAAGTTTCCCCTTTTTCTGGAGTTACAAAGGTACATCGCTGGTATCACCAACTCTTGTTGCCTTTACCTTGGTAAGTAACGTTCTATTTGTTGAGTTCACCACACACCTGAGTTCGACGATTTCGTCCGCATTCGTGCAGTTATAAAATGTTATTAGATCGAAATATGTCCAAAACAGCACAATGTCACACAACTTTCTGACTTTCTCGCTTCTGTCCTGTGCACACTTTCACGCTGGGAATATCGTTATCTAAAAGCAAAGGGAGAGCATCATAACGATAGCTACTCATCACACAAGGGGTCTGCACTGAACTACGCGGCGCGTCAGTTACGCGTGGCAGAAATACGCGCTGCTGGGGTTTACGCTGGAGGAGTCGTGGCAGGGAGATGAAATACGGCGCTGGCGGTGTTGTAAATATGTTCTACTGAAAATTAATGCACAAGGCAAATTATTTATTGTACTTTTGTGGCTCCAACAACAACAAAAAAAGACACTTGCCCAAACTCCCCCTTCCCCATCGCCCCCCCCCCCTCCCCTTGGATGTGGCTGTGCGTTATCGAGTTTCCAGATGCACAATGCGATCCAGGTTTCCGTTTGCCCCTCCGTCCCCCCGCTCTCCCTCCGTCCGTCCGTCGCCTACCGATGGTAACGTATCATGTCAAAAAGATAGTCTTTTTCAGAAGTATATTTTTTTGGGGTTCATCTATGCCATTTTAAGACTATGTGCTAAAATCACACAGTTTAAAGTAATATTTGCTACAACGGAGTGCCCCACACAGATTGATAGTCCTCAAACATTCCTAATGCCTTTGGCTTCTGCCCAAAGCACACGCCTTGGCTCTGTCCCTGTCTCACTCTGGGCATTCAGTCTTCAGTGGGACTCCACTGTTAGGCTTCAGCAAATCTGGGGAACCTTTTCAGTTTGGTTTGATATGTTCAGTTATGTTCAGTTGACTTATTCTTATTTTATAGACTTTTTTATTTTGTAGACTTTTACCACCCCAAATGGAAAGTAAATGCAAGAGAGATTATGTAAAGATCCCATCAATGTGGTCATAGTAGTCATGGCACCCCTGGCTTATTGGCAATACTGGCCAAGTGTGTGTGTCCGTGCAACAAGAAACAGGCCACATCTGTCGAGTGAGTTTTACCTTCAGTCACACCAACAGCATCACAGATGTGTTTTGCTTCGCTAATGTTTTGATTTCATTTTCAGAGTGTAAGCACTGTGGCAAACATGTCTTCCTCAAAGAAGGCTCTCTGTGCCCGACACGCAAGCAGTGGCTTCATTAACGCCTAACGAGTCTAATTCAGTTTTTAACAGCCGGGTGTGTGTGGATCTGAGAGAGGAGTGGGCTGAGCTTTCATTTAGATCTGAGAGCTGAGGAGACATATGTGGAGGTCTTTTGTGTGAGCGACTGAAGTGTGTGGAGGTCTTTTGTGTGAGCGACTAAAGTGTGTGGAGATCTTTTGTGTGAGCAACTAAAGTGTGTGGAGATCTTTTGTGTGAGCGACTGACGTGTGAACTTGTCATTTACGGGCTTATGCTCTCTGGTGTGTGGCTCTGATTTCCACTCTTAAATGTCCTTCTCACACAGTTACGTCCTCACACCAAGACCCACCCTGACAGTCACTGTTGAGCTCTACATGAATTAGATCAGAGGAGAAAACACACCACAGAGACACTTTCAGAACAGTTTAGAACCAGATTAAACACACACACACACACACACACACACACACACACACAGTTCCTGACTTAAGTAGTTAGGCCAAGTAAAGTCGTTTGATAAAAAGGGAATAATACTTCACCCCCGTGTTTAACTGTTTATTTTAAGCCTCCTCAGAATATGCTGTACATGGTAACTATGGCAACCACTATAAATGTCAGGTCCAGCACCTATGGTTAGGGTCAGGGAGGGGTCAGAGAGGGGTCAGGGTCAGGGTTAGGTGTAAGTATTGGGTGGCCAATGGCACGGGCGAGGTTAGGTGTAAGTATTGGGTGACCAATGGCACGGGCGAGGTTAGGTGTAGGGTTAGGGTTAGGGTTAGGTAACTATAATAGCTATTACAGGCTACGCTGAGCTGGACAAAGCATTATCTGCACAACCGCTGACGTTACTCAAAGAATGTGCTCATTTCTCACAGAGAACGCTCTTCTTCTTCTCTGACTAACAGTCATTGGTTGTTCCACGACAGTCTAGCACCGGTATCACACTGTGCGAGACGGAAATTTCCCCCTTTTTTTCCTGTCCTGGGGAGGTGAGGGTTGTGCCCCCCCCCCCCCAGGGGCCAGTGTTACTGCAGCATAGTTTCCTGTCCCTGCTGTCATGTCTAGAGCCTGACTGGTGTAGCCGTAGAACCGTTCTCTCCCTCCCAAAGCCTGACTGGTGCAGCGGTAGAACCCTTTCTCTCCCTCCCAAATCATTTCTATCCTTCCCAAAGCCTGACGGGTGCAGCGGTAGAACCCTTTCTCTCCCTCCCAAACCATTTCTCTCCCTCCGTGGAGACGGCTAACCCTAACCCTCTCCCTCCGTGGAGACAGCTGGCTCTTTGATTTATCTGGACTAGCACTGGTGCCAACATCAAATACCCCTAATGCCAAATACCCCCTAATGCTAAATACCCCTAATGCTAAATACCCCCTTATGCTAAATACCAAATACCCCTTATGCTAAATACCAAATACCCCTTATGTGAAATACCCCCTTATGCTAAATAACCCTAATGCTAAATACCCCTTATGTGAAATACTCTAACCACTAATGCTAAATACCCCTTATGTGAAATACCCCTTATGTGAAATACCCTTACCCCTAATGCTAAATACCAAGTACCCTAAAGCCAAATCTCACTTGCTGTAGATAGAGCTGTGCTGCATGACAGCCTGTGGCGCCACTCACACACACTTTCTCACACACACTTTCTCGTTGTTTTCTACCCCTGTGCTGATCCGTGAGGGCACTTTCCCCCGCGGGCCACACCGCCCGCCCGCCCGACAGGAAAGCCCACGCCAGTCACCTCCCGTGGGCCACACACACACACACACACACACACACACACACACACACACACAGCCCGCCCAGCAGCCAGACAGGAAAGCCCACGCCAGTCACCTCGGCGGTCGGGTCGGTGAGCAGCCGTGGAACATTGGGCCGGGGTGTGTGTGTGTGTGTGTGTGTGTGTGTGTGTGTGTGAGTGTGTGAGGGTGTGTGTGTGTGGGCTGACCCGATGCCCAGCCTTTCCTGCACGCCACTGACAGTGCTAAAGCACATTAAACAAGGGGGTGGCATTAATATGGCAAAAATATGCTGTGTGGCTTTAAATCACTGGAGAGAGAGAAAGTGTGTGTGTGTGTGTGTGAGTGTTTCTATGTGCGTGTGTGTGTGTGTGTCTGTTGTGTGTGTGTGTGTGTGTGTCTGTGTGTGTGTGTGTGTGTGTGTGTGTGTGTGTGTGTGTGTGTGTGTGTGTGTGTGTGTGTTTGTATGTGCGTAGGCCTGCAAACAAAATGATCTTTGGTGGTAAGGCTTTCACCCGTATCAGTTACATGAACGCTCACTAAGTTGTATGCATGTAGTAGAACGGCTTAGGCATGAGCTCAGAGATGTCTGCTGTGTGTGTGTGTGTGTGTGTGTGTGTGTGTGTCTCTGTGTGTGTGTGTGTGTGTGTGTGTGTGTGTGTGTGTGTGTGTGTCTGGAGTGTGGAGTGCGTTCTCACACGTTCATTGTGGTCTTTCTCTCTTTACTGGATTGTTTTCTGTGAGAGCTACTGCAAAGACACACAACATCTCTGTGTGTGTGTGTGTGTGTGTGTGTGTGTGTGTGTGTGTGTGTGTGTGTCTGTGTGTGTGTGTGTGTGTCTGCGCCATCTGCTGATTTGACAAGTGTTGCCTGCAGCATTGGCTTCAGTCTGACGGATGACGGTTGTTACAGCAGTGTGTGGAGTGCGGAGTGCGTTCTCACACGTTCATTGTGTGTGTGTGTGTGTGTGTGTGTGTGTGTGTGTGTGTGTGTGTGTGTATGTGGAGTGTGGAGTGCGTTCTCACAAGTTCATTGTGGTCTTTCTCTCTTTTCTGGATTGTTCTCTGTGAGAACTACTGCAAAGGCACACAACATCTTAGCCTGTTTCTCCCAAGTGTGTGTGTGTGTGTGTGTGTGTGTGTGTGTGTGTGTCAGCCTGATAGGCTTGCCAGTGGGTTGCGCGGCTTCAATCAACCTGAATGGATAGAGCCAAATGGTGGCGAGGGGGTGGGGGGGTGGGTCAGGGGGTTGGACTGTTGACATTGTCACTGCTGAGCTGCTAACAACATGACTCCTCAGGTGCTGCTCTCACAAAGGGCAGCACAGAGCTGATTAACTGATGGGTAACTAGCTGGGGTAGGGGTAGCTGGGTTAGGGTTGGGGTTAACTGGGTCCTGCCAGGGGAGCATTTATAACTGTGCTGATGCACTCGACTCCCCCACCTCTTGCTTTGGATAAAACCTAAATGACTAACTGTAAATGTAAATGTCTCCACTGTGGGATGCTGCTGTAGTCTCTCCATCTGGTCTACTGTAGAGTCTAGACTGCAACTGTTTTCTCTGTGTGTGTGTGTGTGTGTGTGTGTGTGTGTGTGTGTGTGTGTTGCGTGTGAATATATCGTTTGCATATGTGTAAGCATAGATAGGAAACACATTGGCTGCAGCTGATTTCTGCATTGCTCATCGCATCCACTGCATGACCGCTCCCATTGCGTATTGCAAATGTTTGCTCTGGAGACCCGCTGGCTTCACGCCCCCTAAGCGCACAACACACACACACACACACACACACACACACACACACACACACACAACACACACACACACACACACACACACACACACAACAAAGGCTTTTGGCAGAGATGCTCCTGATTACCGTTGGGTGGCCACTGATGCTGACAGCCTGGGCGTAGACGTCAGCGTTCTGGAGAGTGTTAAAGACATCTCGCCTCCCCTGGAGATGAAGTGGGATTCCTGCTTTGCCTTATCTGTAGGTGGGCCCAGTGCATCGCAGGCCTCCTCTCTCTCTCTCTCTCTCTCTCTCCTCTCCTCTCTCTCTCTCTCTCTCTCTCTCTCACTCCTCTTCCTCTTCTTCTCTCTCTCCCTCTCTCTCACTCTCTCTCCTCTCTCTCTCTCTCTCTCTCTCTCTCTCTCTCTCTCTCTCTCTCACTCTCTTCTCTCTCCTCCTCCACTCTTCTCCTCTCTCTCTCTCTCTTCTCTCTCCTCTCTCTCCTCTTCTCTTTCTCTCTCTCTCTCTCTCTCTCTCTCTCCTCCTTTCCTATCTTCTCTTCTCTCTCTCTCTCCACTCTCTTCCTCTCTCACTCTTTCTCTCTATCTCTCTCTCTCCTCTCTCTCTCTCTCACTTCTCTATCTCTCTTTCTCTCTCTCCTCTCTCTCCCTCTCTTTCTCTCTCTCTCCTCTCTCTCTCTCTCTTCTCTCTCTTTGAGTGGATGCGGAAGTGAGTGCGCGCGGTGATTGTGAGAGCGACGACGTGAGTGAGTGTGAGTGAAGCCGTCTTTTGGCCGTTTCTCAAACTTCTCTCTTTGTGTGTCCCTTTTATGTGTTTTTGGATTAGTTTTTTTGTATATTAGCTCTTACAGGCGCTGTAGATCGGTTTAGTTTGCTTTAGAATTTGTTAAGTGTTTTCCCGTGGAGTCGGCCACCAGCCTTCGCTGGAAGCGTGACTGCTGCGGGGCAATGGATTTTCACTAAATTGACAAGGAGTCATGGTGTTAAAATTCAATGTGATGCATCTGTGGAAGAATGGCAGTTTGGCGGTTGGCCAGTGTTGTGGCCATGAGCATATTAAGTCGGCATCGCGTATGAACAACGCGACTGTTTCTTTTTCTTAGTACAGTTGAGAAACGAGAGAGGTGGTTGAACAGGGTGTAGTGATCCGTAACACCCTTACACCTGTACTTCCACTTAGTACCCCCTCAAAGAAAGTCATAATTTCTAACGTCCCACCATTTATTAAAGACGTTCTCATTGAAAGAGAGTTGCAGCGGCATGGAAGGCTGGTCTCTTCCATTAGGAAGATTCCGCTTGGCTGTAAATCGCCGCTTTTAAAACATTTAGTTTCCTTTAGAAGGCAGGTATACATGGTGCTGAGTGGTGGTCAAGAGGAACTAAATCTGGTGTTGAAATTTAAGGTGGAGGGGTTTGATTACGTGGTGTTTGTCACGTCGGATTCCGCCTTGAAGTGCTTTAAGTGTGGCGGTATCGGTCATGTAATTCGTGACTGTCCCAGAAAGAGTGACAGCGCGGATCAGCAAACTGATGGTTTGACTGAGGCAAGCGCGGCTGGTCCCACTACAACTGGCCCCCCATCATCTGATTTTAACTCATCGGAACCAGGGGTTGGGGAAAGCATAGTTGAACAAGGCTGTGCTCAGGCTGAAACTGAATTGGTCAATCCCGCGTTAGAACAGCCTGTGGATGTAAGCGGTGACACTCCTGAGCCTGACGTGACTGTGTCGGCGACAGTGACAGTGAATGACTTGATCACTAAAGAACTTGCTGCTTTTAGCAGTTCGAAAAAACAGAGAGTAGGCCTGTTACAACGGAAAGTGGGCTGGAGAGGAAGGAGGATGATGGAGCTGCGGGCTCAAAAACATCTCCGGGGACTGTCCAAGATATTGCTATGGACACAGGGTTCAAAGTACCGATTAAAAGAAAGATCGAACTGGTGGATGGCAAGGGGAGTAAGGTGAAGAAGGCAGGAGAGGCAAATAGTGATGATAGTGACAATGAGTCTGGGGGGTCTAACTGGTCAGATTGCTCACAGGGAGAGTTGAACGCATCTGGTGAAAAACTAGCAGTGAGGTATAAAGCGGAGGACATCAGTCGCTTTCTGCGTGACACCAAAGGTAATCGAAACGTTGAAGTTGAGTTTTATTTCCCAGATCGGCCTCAATTTATTAACGATGTTGCCTGCTTCATTAGAGAAGGCGCCTTTACTGAGAGGGAGGTTGCACGCCTCCGAAAGTTTTTAACTACACTGAGGAAAAAGGTTCGGCTTGAGGAGCCACCCTCAGACACATAATGAGCAGTCAAACGAGCACCCTTAGTGTTGCCACGCTAAATTTAAACGGTGCCAGGGACGGACAGAAAAGATTAACTCTGTTTGATTTTATCGCCTTAAAACAAATAACTGTTATGTTTGTGCAGGAAACGCATTGCGACGTTAAATGTGAGGTTGAATGGAGGAAAGACTGGAAGGGGCGGATTTTTTTCAGTCACAAGACCTCCCTGAGTGGGGGCGTGGCAATACTTTTTTCTAAAGGTTTTCTCCCTCTTTCTTGTGAAGTAGAGGAGATAGTGGAGGGAAGACTCATGATGGTAAAGGCAGTTTTTGAAAAACACACCATGATTTTTCTTAATGTATATGCACCGACAAATGGTGCAGAGAGAATTTTGTTTTTGATCAAATCAGTGAAGTGCTTAGTGATTTGGATCCAGAAGCTCTTTTTTTCATGGGTGGTGATTTCAACTGCACCGCAGAGGATAAGTTGGATAGAAATCATTTAGAGCCTCATGCTCCCTCCCAGAAAGCTGTAATAAAACTAATGAATACCTATGAGCTGTGTGACTTATGGAGGACCATGCATCATGGGATTAGACAATATACATGGGCTCAAAGCAGGGATAGTTATATTTCCTTAGCACGATTAGATAGAATATATGTGTATAAGCATCACCTCAACCTCTTTAAAGAATGCCACATCCTGCCAACCGGCTTTTCTGATCACTGTGCAGTTATTTGCAAGGCATCAGTGAAAGTGTTCAAGCCCAAGAGTGCTTATTGGTGCTTCAACACATCACTTTTAGGGGATAAGCACTTTAGAGATACTTTTATCTTCTTTTGGGAGACTTTTAGGCAGCAAAAAGTTTCCTTTACCTCATTACAGCAATGGTGGGACTATGGGAAAGTCCAAATTAAGCTTTTTTGTCAGCAGTACACCTTCAGTGTTACCAATGAGATAATTCGTTCACTGAAGGGCTTGGAAGAAGATATTATGAACCTGCAGGAGTTAGTCACACCAACAGGGGCTGAAGAACAAGTTAAACTTCTAAAGGAGAAAAAGGGTAGATTAAGTGAACTGCTGGGGGTCAGGGCACAGGGGGCTCTCGTGCGCTCACGTTTTCAGAGCGCCAGCCTTATGGACGCTCCATCCAAGTTTTTCTTTGGGTTGGAGAGAAAAAAATGGTCAGAGCAGGATGATGCACACTTTGCGGTCTGAAGAAGGCCAGGAGTTCACTGAGCCTGCTGAGTTACGCAACTATGCAATGATTTTTTATTCTAAGCTGTATGAAAGTGAGTTGGTGCACAGTGATACGCCATCCAGTGATATGCCAACCGGTGCATTCCTCAGTGGTCTGCCCAAGGTGACAGAGGAGTCACATGCTGAGTTGGAAAAAGTGTTAACGCTCCAAGAACTTGAACAGGCCCTTATGAGTATGGAGAATGATAGAGCCCCAGGAATTGATGGACTGCAGATTGAGTTCTATAAGACTTTTTGGCCCAGTATTGGACAAGATCTCCTAGAGGTGCTCCGGGGGAGTCTAGAAAAAGGCTGCCTGCCTCTTAGTTGCCGCCGCGCTGTGATCACTCTGTTGCCCAAGAAGGGCGATCTTCAGAATATAGGCAACTGGCGCCCAGTTTCCTTGTTATGCTCTGATAAAAAGTTATTATCCAAGTCCTTGGCCATGAGACTGAAAAAAGTGATTGGTCAAGTAATCCACCCGGATCAAGCGTATTGCATACCTGACCGTTCTATTTTTGATAATATTGCATTAGTTAGAGACTTGCTGACAGTTTCAAGGAACTCTGGCTGCAATTTGGGGCTTATTTCATTAGACCAACAGAAGGCTTTTGACCGTGTGGAACATCAGTACTTGTGGTCCACGCTAGCTTCTTTTGGGTTTAGTTCTGGGTTCATAGCAATGGTTAAAACAATGTACTGTAATATTGAAAGTGTGTTAAAAGTGAACGGTGGCCTGAGTGCCCCCTTTAAAGTCAAGAGGGGAGTAAGGCAGGGGTGTCCCATGTCAGGGATGCTATATGCCATTGCTATAGAACCTCTGTTGCATAAACTGCGCACTGATTTGAGAGGTTTTTCTGTGCCCTGTTGTCTTGATAGGTTTTTTTTGTCTGCTTATGCAGATGATGTCATGGTTTTTGTTAATGACAAAGATGATGTGGTTACATTAGAAAACACTGTAAAGGCTTTTCAATGTTTGTCTTCTGCTAGAGTGAATTGGGGAAAAAGTGAAGCCCTTTGGGTAGGGGAGTGGGGAGGAAGGTGCTCTGGTTTGCCGGGTGGGTTGCTCTGGAAAAAGGAAGGGCTAAAATATCTGGGTGTTTTTTTGGGAGATGATTCTTTTGTCTCCAAGAACTGGGAAGGGGTTTTTGATAAGGTTAAAGGCCGCTTGGGGAAATGGAAATGGTTGCTCCCTCAACTTTCGTACAGAGGGCGCATACTTATCACTAATAATTTAGTGGCTTCTTCATTATGGCACAAGTTTGCTTGCATGGAACCTCCTGCTCTGCTACTGGATAGCATTCAGAAGGAAGTGGTGGACTTCTTTTGGGACAAAATGCACTGGGTCCCTCAGGCGGTTCTTTTCTTGTCAAGAGAGGATGGAGGACAAGGGCTCATAAATCTGGTCAGCAGGAGAGACGCTTACCGATTACAGTTCATTCAGCGACTGCTGACTGCACCCAAAACACTGACTTGGAGACCACTGGCCCATTGTATTTTGCATGGAGTCAGTAAATTGGGCCTGGATGTCAGTCTCTTCCAGATGGACGCTAAGCAGCTCGTCATTGAAGGATTACCTCTTTTTTACAGAAGTATTTTTAGGGTTTGGGGACTTTTTTATCATCAGTGGGTTGGAGGGTTATCATCCGTTCACTGGTTGCTGGAGGAGCCAATTGTGTTGGGATCACGGTTTGATGTGGCTGGTGAGGACTTTCCTGGGATAAAAAAACTGTTATGTGAAAAAATGGTTTTGAAATTGCGACATTTGGTTGGCAGGGCAGGCTGCAAGTTGCAAAATGCCCAGGCAGTAGCTTCCTGCTTAGGGATTAAGTCTGTGAGGTATGTGGAGAGGTTCCTTGGAAAACTAAATGGGGTGTTAAATCTTCAGGAGAAAAGTCTTCTAGAAGGATACAGCAAGGGAAATATAATCTGTGATGGGGAAGATATTTTCCCAAACATTCTTCTTTTACCTGCGGTGCAGGAGTGTGGCCATGCTAGCCCCCTGCTGGTTTTTGGAGAACATGAACGCATTTGTTTATTTACAGTTACGGGGAAAGTTTTGTACAGGAATTTAGTGAAGCTGGCAAATAGGAGAACGTTGGAAGGCAGGACAGATACTGTTTGGAGAGACAGGCTAGGCATTAACGACAACACCAAACCTGTGTGGAGAGTCTTGTACAAGCAGCCATTGACGAAAAGAACTGGGGATCTTCAGTGGAGGATATTACATGGGGCTATTGCGGTTAATGCCGTTATAGCTAAGATAAACCCTGAAATTAGTGACAAGTGTCCATTCTGTGTTGGGAGAGAGACTATCTATCACTGTTTCATGGACTGTAATAGGCTTTCCCCTTTATTCTGTATGCTAAGCCTACTATTTTTTTCAATGGGAACAATGTTCACGAAGCAAGGTTTTATAATTGGGTTCTCGTACAATCAGAGGCAGAGGTCAAAGTGTCAACTTCTTAATTTTATAGTTGGTCAGGCCAAACTAGCAATTTACCTTAGCCGCAGAAACAAGGTACGGTACAGTACAGGGGATGATGTAAAAGCAGTTTTCAAGAATTTAGTTAAATCGAGAATTGGTATTGATTTTCATTTCTATAATGTCATGAGTGCAATTGATGTCTTTAAAGATATATGGTGTGGTAATGGTGCGCTTTGCGCGGTGAAAGAGGACGAACTGGTCTTCGCTCCTTTTTTGAACAACTGACTTGTGTTTTGTTTTTGTGCCTGTTTTTCTTTCTTTCCTTTTTTGTGTGTAGGGGGGGGGGGGGGGGGGGGTGAAGGGAACTGTTTGTTTGTGGGACCTTTAACTGTTGTATAATAAAAGTTTGTTCAAAATCAAAAAATCTCTCTCTCTCTCTCTCTCGCACACTTTGGCCTCTAACTCACTGGGTATGGAATGTACAGCTTGTAAAACAGATATAGTCGAGCCCTCTACAGCACATTAGCAGTTCTTTTGTATTTCTATGTTCACAATAATATTAGAGTTTAAACAAACTACCCGACTACCTGGCCTCAGTTTGACAAGACTATGCTGTCACCCTCCGGAAGTTCCGGAAATTGAAACGTATTGAAAAGTATTCCGTTCCGTTGTCCTGGGAGACGTTGCTGCAAACTGCATGAATGAAATCTCCCCTTTAAAGTGCTTCTCCAGCTCTCCCCACAGTGTTTGGAGAGGACACTGGCCATGTGGTAAATTCATCTGCCTCTCTTTCTCTCCTTTTTTGGTTTCTTTCTCATTGTTGTTGCTGAAATCCTCCGGATTCTCTCACTACCCATATGCCCTTAGCTTGTTTGTCTCCTGCGAGAGGAAGCTGCTTTAGTTTTATGCTAAATACGCAATACGCAATTACTGCCATTGGCTGGGCACGCTTCTGAGCCACTGACAGCAGCACTGAAATGTTGTTCATCTCTCTTTCTATCTCCCCCACTATCACTCTATCTCTTTTAATCTGTTTCTCCTCGTCCCCCTCTCTCTCTCTGTCTCTCTCTCTTTCTCTCCCTCTCTCTCTCTCTCTCTCTCTGTCTCTCTCTCTCTCTCCCTCTCTCTCTCTCTCTCTCTGTCTCTCTCTCTTTCTCTCCCTCTCTCTCTCTCTCTCTCTGTCTCTCTCTGTCTCTCTCTCCCTCTCTCTCTCTCTCTGTCTCTCTCTCTTTCTCTCCCTCTCTCTCTCTCTCTCTCTGTCTCTCTCTCTCTCTGTCTCTCTCTCTTTCTCTCCCTCTCTCTCTCTCTCTCTCTCTATGTCTCTCTCTCTCTCTCCCTCTCTCTCTCTCTCTGTCTCTCTCTCTCTCTCCCTCTCCCTCTCTCTCTCTGTCTCTCTCTCTTTCTCTCCCTCTCTCTCTCTCTCTCTCTGTCTCTCTCTCTGTCTCTCTCTCTCTCTCTTTCTCTCCCTCTCTCTCTCTCTCTCTCTGTCTCTCTCTCTCTCTCTCTCTCTGTCTCTCTCTCTGTCTCTCTCTCTCTCTCTCTCTCTCTCTCTCTGTCTCTCTCTCTGTCTCTCTCTCTCTCTCTCTCTCTCTCTCTGTCTCTCTCTCTCTCTCCCTCTCTCTCTCTCTCTCTCTCTCTCTCTAAAATCCTCTCATCTCCTTGATTCTGTCTCTGAGTCGTAATAAAAATGCCACGAGCACGGACACGCACACACACACACACACACACACACACACACACACACACACGAGCACGGACAGCAGACATGGGCTTCAGCGACATTCATTCCTGCACTCCCAGATTAGCCACCCAGTGCTGATAGGCTACCATCAGGGAGCTTCGCTTTCAAAACACCCCATGATTTAGATCCCTCCATGATGGGACCTACACTGTAATTAAAGCTGATTCCTTCTCATCTCTGTGTTGTATCGTTACCATGACTGCGGCCCATCTGCCTGTCTGGCTGTGTATCTAGTCTCAGTCTGTGGATGAGGACAGCCAGACAGGACAAGTGCATTTAAGAGCATAGTGAGATTCTTAATGTGCCCTGTCCTGTCCTGTCCATAACAAAGCTTATTTAAGTCCTGTTTTCATCTCGCTCAAAATCCAAATCACTCTTTTAAGCAAACATATTGTTCTTGGGAAGTTTCTATAGTTCTGTTTTATGTTTACACTGAGGGTGTATGTGTGTGTGTGTGTGTCTGAGGAGTGCTTTCAGTGCCATCAGATACAGTATGATGTACGGTTGCACACTGAATACTGCATATCATCACGGCCAGGAAGTAGTGGTTTTAAATAGTTTTTCATGGTGAGGAGGGCAGTTTTGGCTTAATGACGTTCTGGTGTTTTTGAACTGAACTTCACCTCTGACTCCTCCCCCTCTGGTCTTCTGGGTTTATCTGCCTGCGAGGGTCAAATTGACTCCTCCCCCTGGGGTCCTCTGGGTTTATCTGCCTGCGAGGGTCAAACTGACCCGGCAGAGTTTGACCGGACTTCATTAAAAAGGACACATTTCTGCAAAACGAGCCTTAACTGATGATGCAGCCTTTGTCAACTACGCCCCAAAATTATGGAACTGAAATTAACTCAGTCTTGGGTAACGAGCCTTAACTTCAGTCTTCATGTCGAAAAGAGCCTCAACTCAGTCTTCATGTCGGAACGAGCCATAACTCAGTCTTCATGTCGGAGCTGCATTAGCATTCCTCATAAAATACGCATGGAATAGTTTCATGTGTAACTAGTACAAGCTGGTAACTGTCTGAATGTTGTTTGAGTGAAATTAGATTTTCTCCCAGAGTGCCTTCTGCTATGCTATGCTTGAGTCTCCTGGCTAAGCAGCTATGCTACGTAGGTTTAGCAGTTAGTTGATGCTTCTTTCCATTCTCCTAACAAGCACCGAAAGTAATCCAAACAATGAAAAGCTTGCGAATGACTGTCTGCCCAAGTGTGACCATAGATTAGATAGATACACCTTTTTTTCCCCTCCGTCACACTAATGTGTATTACCTCATCAAGCATGTGTACAAATGTGAACTATTTATTCGTTGTAAAAGGGAAAAAAGTCCACTTTCATTGCCTTTCTGACAGGACTGCTAGTAGGAACAATGAGCTCATTGTGCTCGCTGGCAGGCCAGGCTGAAACTGAAATGGATCCGGCTTGAGCTGCGGGCCTCTGAGCAGAGCACGCCTGAGAGAGACTGGTGCTCAGTGCTGCCCGGCTCCACACACAGCAGCTGCTTCTGGCCCACTTCTGGCCCACGCCTGGCCCACGCCTGGCCCAGTCCAAGTGGACTGGCACCGTATATAAGAGACAGACCTGTTTCAGATTCACCTGAGTCATCTGAAGTCTGTAGGACTGAGTTTCTGAATCTGCATATATAAGAAAGGATGATCTGTCTCATACACACACAAATATCTGAACCCCCCACGCTTCCTTCCTTCCTGTTTGCTGATTAGATCTGCAGCTTTTGAGGAACATGTGTTGAAGGTGTGAATTCTAGGGGATTTTATAGAGTTAGACCATATACTGTAAATGAAAGTACAAAAGTCTGTTGAAGTCTCAGTAGTAACATGGTGTCTCTCGTTCGATGCACGGTGACTGTGGAGAGGACTCTTGAGGGAAACACTAAGCTTACAGTAATCACGTAGGAAACAATAATTAGCTGTGCGACAGACAAATGTTCTATCAATAAATCTGGGAGCGAGATGTCAGAAACTTTGGAACAAATTCATCTTCATAAATATTGATGGAAGTGTTTTCAAATGTATGATCTTTACTGGTCTTGCTTCAGGGCTGATTCTATAACACAGTTTCCTTGTTTGAGTGTCCCCGGCCATCGATGATTCAGAAAGTTCTTAGACGACATGAGCCTGGAGCCGAACCTGGGGCAGGTCTGAGGTTATTAGGGTTCAAAGTTCAACTCAATTTATGTAGCGCCAAAACAATAACATTGCCTAACGGCTCTTTACAGAGCACAGAGCCGAAACCCCCCTAGGGCACGAAGGGCGACAGGGACAAGGAAATACCCCCTCTTCGCAGGAAGAACCCTTGAGCAAAACCTTGGCTCATGGGGGTGGGGGAGGGGGAGGGGTTAGGCTCAGGTAGAGAGGTAGAGATAGAAAAGAGTGTGTGTGTGGAGGGGGGGGGGGGGCAGAAGGGAAGGGAGGAGAAAGGGAGGGGAGAGAATCAGAAACATGGCAGATGAATTCATACACGTATCAGGATAAGCACAAGTGGCAAATGTACACAATACATATAGCACAAGATGGTATATATATATGACACATACATATAGCACAAGATGGTATATATATATGACACATACATATAGCATAAGATGGTATATATATATGACACATACATATAGCACAAGATGGTATATATATATGACACATACATATAGCACAAGATGGTATATATATATGACACATACATATAGCATAAGATGGTATATATATATGACACATACAACATTGATAGAGGATAAGATGGGAAGAGAGCCTTCAAGTATTACAGAACAGTTTAGTGGGTATACAGTGTGCTCGTAAGGTTACTATTACAAGGGTAAGGAGAGTAATGGAACAGTTTAGTGGGTATACAGTGTGCTCATAAGGTTACGATTACAAGGGTAAGGAGAGTAATAGAACAGTTTAGTGGGTATACAGTGTGCTCATAAGGTTACGATTACAAGGGTAAGGAGAGTGGTACAGGAGGTAGAGAAGTCGTTTAGTAATCAGAAGGTTGCTAGTTCGATTCCCTGTCGAAGTGTCCTTGAGCAAGACACTGAACCCCTAATTGCTCCTGATGTGCAGTGTGCCATCAGTGTAAATGTAAAATGTGTATACATACTTGTAAGTCGCTTTGGATAAAAGCGTCTGCTAAATGACTAAATGTAAATGTAGTAATAGAACAGCTTAGTGGGTATACAGTGTGCTCGTAAGGTTACTATTACATAAGATGGTATGTACGTACATGACACATACAACATTGATAGAGGATAGGATGGGAAGAGAGCCTTCAAGTATTACAGAACAGCTTAGTGGGTATACAGTGTGTGTGTGTGTGTGTGTAGAACAGCTTAGTGGGTATACAGTGTTCTCGTAAGGTAACTATTACAGAACAGCTTAGTGGGTATACAATGTGCTTGTAAGGTTACTATTACAGAACAGCTTAGTGGGTATACAGTGTGCTTATAAGGTTACTATTACAGAACAGCTTAGTCGGTATACAGTGTGCTCGTAAGGTAACAATTACAAGGGTAAGTAGAGCATTTAAACAGAAAACTTGATTTACTTTACGGGTAAATAGGCTAGCACAGAGTAGGCAGATGTATCATGAGCGGGGTAGAATGAATGCATGACCGTGTGGTGGGGATGGGTAGGTGTATGCAGAGGGTTTCTGCACGTAGATCAGGTGGAGAGACTACAGCAGCATCCCACAGCAGAAACAGTCTAGACTAGGAGGTTGTGTGTGTGTGTGTGTGTGTGTGTGTGTGTGTGTGTATAAGTACTTAATGGTCATGGTGATGAGTGTGTGTGTGTGTGTGTGTGTTTGTGTGTGTGTGTGTGTGTGTGTGTGTGTGTGTGTGTATAAGTACTCAATGGTCATGGGGATGAGTGTGTGTGTGTGTGTGTGTGTGTGTGTGTGTGTGTGTGTGTGTGTGTGTGTGTGTGAGTGAGATGTTTACTGTGTGTGTGTGTGTGTGTGTGTGTGTGTGTGTGTGTGTGTGAGTGAGATGTTTACTGTGTGTGTGTGTGTGTGTGTGTGTGTGTGTGTGTGTGTGTGAGTGAGATGTTTACTGTGTGTGTGTGTGTGTGTGTGTGTGTGTGTGTGTGTGTGTGAGTGAGATGTTTACTGTGTGTGTGTGTGTGTGTGTGTGTGTGTGTGTGTGTGTGTGTGTGTGTGTGTGAGTGAGATGTTTACTGTGTGTGTGTGTGTGTGTGTGTATAAGTACTCAATGGTCATGGTGAAGCAATGTTTCCACAGCCATTGGCATTAGTGGGTAAAGGTTGGACTATAAGAGAGAGAAGATTCGGTTGCTAGACATCAATTCGATAAAGAGATACATTGAGGTAAACACTTAACAGTAGGTAATATGGCCACTCTCTCTGTTTTTAAAGCCTTGTCCAAGGACTTGAAGAGGGAGAGGGAGAGGCTGCCCGGCGTGGTGTGTGTGTGTGTGTGTGTGTGTACCCAGCGTGGTGTGTGTTTGGGGGATTTGTGTTTATGTTTAGCTTTGTTGAGTTATGGGTGGCTGACATGGTGCATGAGTGTGTGTGTGTGTGTGTGTGTGTGTGTGTGTGTGTGTTGACATGGTGCATGAGTGTGTGTGTGTGTGTGTGTGTGTGTGTGTGTGTGTGTGTGTGTGTGTGTGTGCTGACATGGTGCATGAGTGTGTGTGTGTGTGTGTGTGTGTGTGCTGACATGGTGCATGAGTGTGTGTGTGTGTGTGTGTGTGTGTGTGTGTGTGTGTGTGTGTGTGTGTGTTGACATGGTGCATGAGTGTGTGTGTGTGTGTGTGTGTGTGTGTGTGCTGACATGGTGCATGAGTGTGTGTGTGTGTGTGTGTGTGTGTGTGTGTGTGTGTGTGTGTGTGTGTGTGTGTGTGTGCTGACATGGTGCATGAGTGTGTGTGTGTGTGTGTGTGTGTGTGTGTGTGTGTGTGTGTGTGTGTGGTGACATGGTGCATGAGTGTGTGTGTGTGTGTGTGTGTGTGTGTGTGTGTGTGTGTGTGTGTGTGTGTGTGCTGACATGGTGCATGAGTGTGTGTGTGTGTGTGTGTGTGTGTGTGAGTTATGGGTGACTGACATGGTGCATGAGTGTGTGTGTGTGTGTATGTGTGTGTGTGTGTGTGTGTGTGTGTGTGTGTGTGTGTGTGTACGGACATGGTGCATGAGTGTGTGTGTGTGAGTTATGGGTGACTGACATGGTGCATGGGAATTTGAGTTATACAAGGATAGCGAAGGGTGGCAGGATACAGCAGGAAGGAGTAGGAACAGTGCCCAACTGGCTGGCAACAGCTGCAACACACACACACACACACACACACACACACACACACACACACACACACACACACACACACACACACACACACACACACACACACACACACACACACACACACACACACACACACACACACACGGCATGCTGTACCCAGGATACCTAAAGGCCCTCCTACACAGCACTACATGCACTGTCTGTAGCCCGCTGCCCAATTCTATTGATATTGGGAATTTGATATGTGCTTAGCTGTGATGAGATGTGTTATGTAATGAACATTTTGAACATACAGTACCAGTCAAAAGTTTGGACACACCTTTCATTTTTTTGAGAAGTGTTTTTTTTTTACTTTTATTATTTTCTACATGGTAGATAACACTTTTTTTGTTTAGTACATCATTCCATATGTGTTCTTTCGTGGTTTAAATGTCTTCAGTATTAATCTACAATGTAGAAAATAATAAAAGTAAAGAAAACACTTAACACAAAAATGAGAAGGTGTGTCCAAACTTTTGACTGGTACTGTATGTTATGAACATTAATTATGTTGGCTGTCTTGGTGCACGCAGATTTGAGCTATACAAGCATAGGGTGGCAGGATACAATAGCAGTGCCTGGGATCCGCAAAAGCCCTCCTACACAGTACAGTGTTTCCCCTAGGTTTACAGCTTTGGGGGGGGGGGGGGGTTGCGGCACGGTGTGCGGCGTGGCGTGGCCACCGACACAAACGCTTAAAGGAATCATGGTGTTCATGTGTTTCTATTAATGACAGCCAGCAGTCAATATAACAACTAAACATCGGACTAAACCAGACTCTGTAAAAAGGGCCACGCACAACTTGCGGAAAATGATAAAAAATGGAAGCCAGATCTATTTCTGAATTTTCGGTACGTTCTGTTTCCACGTCTGTTGTAGCCATTCTCATTGGGCCTCATTGTCGACCCTACCTAGGAAAAGATCTCTGCCGGATTCATAAACGCCTGGATATTAGTTTTTTTAAGGCTTAAAAGTGTCGGTAGCTGTGCACTGATTCTTAAGCCCAATTCTGTCTGCTGGTGGGAGCGTGCTCACCTGTGTGTGCGCGCCCGTGTCTCTCTGTGTGTGTGTTTGTGCGCATCGCGGCGGAACTCTGCCATGCGCGATACAGAGAGCAGAGAATTGTAAACGCGCGACCATGTAGAGACAGAAATTACATGCCGTCGTGTAAATAAGATAAATAACATAAGGCTATTTATTTTGTTTAATAAAATAACAAGCTATAGACCTGTTCTATATCAAAGGTAACCTTAAATGACTTCCGTTGTGATCTGGCGCTTTATAGAAAATAAAATTGAACAAGATTAACTTGACCTTCCAGGGGGGGCGGGGGGTGCCGTTGGGGGGGCGGGGCGCCCCCCTAATATAACGGTAGGGGAAACACTGCAGTACAACATGCGTGTCTGTAGCCCACTACTACTAAACACAACGACAGGCCTGACAACAAGTATGAAGTATGTTGCGACAGGTGCAATGTCTTATTCATGACTATAAGAGGCACTGAAGAGGAATGTCTTTAGTCTCGATTTAAAGATGGAAAGGGTGTACACTTCTTGGATAGAGGCAGGACGATTTGATAGCGGAAGGCTCTGTCTCCTGTTTGTGTGTCTGTGTGTGTGTGTGTGTGTGTGTGTGTGTGTGTGTGTGTGTGTGTCTGTGTGTGTGTGTCTGTGTGTGTGTGTGTGTGTGTATGTGTGTGTGTGTGTGTGTGTGTGTGTGAGGGGGGCTCGGTAGCTGAAGGCTCTGCCTCCTGTTGTGCTTTTTGATATTTGATTTGATTTGATTTGATATTCTTGGAATTACAAGGAGACCTGCATTCTGGGAACGAAGTGGTCTTGGTGGGCAGTAGGGGACAACTCATTCCTTGAGGTAACTAACTATGGTCCTTTGGAGCTATGGCGGTCAGAGCTCTGTATGTTAGAAGGAGTACTTTGAAATCAATTCTACTTTTGATGTACAGGTGAGATATGTTCACATTTTGAGTTATTGTAAGCGGCAACAGCAGCGTTCTGTGTTGAGTTGAGCTCATCTCATCCGGACAGAAGAGCATTGCAGTAGACTGGTAGTTGCCGTGTAATAAAAGCATGGATTCGTTTTTCTGCATCTTGGAGGGATAGGGCATTTCTGATTTTGGCAATATTGTGTTTAGATGAGAAAATGAGAGTCTTTAAGAGGTCTTGGTTAATAATTACACAGATGTTTCTTATGCTAGTGTTGGATGTTAATGAAATGCCATCGAGTGTGGGTAGATGGCTGGATGATGTCATCCTCAATTGTTTAGGGCCTGCAAGCATAACCTCAGTTTTATCTGAATTATCGAGCAGGAAGATGTTAGTCTGCACGCTTTTACGTCTATCAGGCAAGCACACACACACACACACACACACACACACACACACACACACACACCGACACACACACTCACACACAGACACAGGCAAGCTTCTATCTTGGGTATTGTAATTGTACATTATGGTCAGGTTTCATGGATGGGTAAAGTTGGGTGACATCAGCATTGCAATGGAAGTGAATGACATGCTTCCTTATGGCAGCACTAGGGTAGCATGGACAAGGAGAAGAGAAAGGCTCCAAGCACAGAGCCTTGGGGAACTCCATTCTCCCTTGTATGTCGCCTTGGACAAAAGTGTCTGCTAAATGATGGAAAATAGTTGCTACTCCACCTCCATGTCCTGTGCTGCAGGGTTAGGGTTGGGGGTTACATGACTTGCAGGGGTAGACGTATTCAAGGCTAGGTATTCGTCTGGTTTTAGCCATGTTTCAGTCAGAAAAGGTATCTCCATTTTGTTGTCTGTTATAAACTCATTTAAAAGTGTACTTTTGATGTTAAAGACCTTCTATTAATAAGACTCAACTTTAGGTTTGTACTAGTAGGGTTTGCTGCAGATATCGTTTTTTTTATCTTTATCAGGGCAACAGTTTTCTTGGGGCAGCAGAGATTTGTATAGTGTAGTAGGGTTCTGCCTCCCAATGTTAATTTTGGATTGTCAGCAATCTGCTTTGGCTAATATATTAGATTTCTAGACAGGAGATTGGCTAACTCCCGGGAGGGTTAAGGGTAGGGTTAGGACAGGATACCCCTCCCGGGAGGGTTAGGGTTAGGGTTAGGACAGGACACTGGCACCCTCTCGGGAGGGTGCATGCTTCCTCCTGAATGTGTGTTTGGCAGTTGTCAATAAAGCCTACGTCATTACATGGGCACCATTCTGATTGCCAGTGATTGAGTGATGATAATATGCTAATATATATCTCATCACCAAGGATCAGGTTTAGGCCAAATTAGGGTCAGGTCCTTAGGGTCAGGTCTTTAGGGTCAGGTCATTAGGGTCAGGTCTGGGTCAAATTAGGGTCGGGTCATTAGGGTCAGGTCATTAGGGTCAGGTCTGGGTCAAATTAGGGTCAGGTCAAGGGTCAAATTAGGGTCAGGTCTGGGTCAGAGTTTGCCGCTTTCATGAACACAAGTCAGTTTAGTTTGAACCCTAGGGCTTAGTTTAGGGTAACGTGTGTGTATGAGTGTGAGTTGTGTGAGTGAATGTGAGTTTGCCATGACTGCATATATGTGGTTCCTCAGTCTCAGGTTGTGCACATACTGACCACAGAGCAGTAGCGGACGGAGCTCAGCTGTTGCCATGGGTGATATCAAAGGGTTAGCGGAAGGTGAGCAAGTTCACTCTAACTATGTTAAGTCAAAATTAAAACACATCCAAATTAACAAATTAAAACATGCCATGCCATGAACTTGTTTACCAGTAGTTTACAAGAGTTATTTGACACTATTAACATATTTACAGTAGTTTGCAAGAGTTATTTGACACAGAACATATTTACAGTAGTTTACAAGAGTTATTTAACACTATTAACATATTTACAGTAGTTTCTAAGAGTTATTTGACACTATTAACATATTTACAGTAGTTTACAAGAGTTATTTGACACTATCAACATATTTACAGTAGTTTGCAAGAGTTATTTGACACTATTAACATATTTACAGTAGTTTACAAGAGTTGTCGAACATTGTAAAAGATCAGCGTCACTGAAGTAATTGTACAGATAGTTTTGCAGTGTATTTGCAGGAATCCCTATGCATTCTGCCATTGAAAGTTTCATATTCATGACAAAACAAATAATGGTCCTATGGCATAAACATCATTCTCCATGATTACAAAATGAGTAAGTATGTCAGCCCTGGTCATTTCTCTTTCTTTAATTCATCTTTCTAACCCTGTGTTTCCATTGCTATTTCTGAAGTGCCCTCTGAGGAGCAGTTTGTAGCTTAGGCAGAAGGAAGCCAGCTGATGCCACAGCATTTTAGATGACCATTCATTACATTAGCTCCATAATTAAGGTATTAATAATGCATCCTAATGACAGGCGCCCCATTAAATCCCCTCAACGGTCAAATCAAAATTCCTTGAATGCAGGAAAGTGGCCATCAGATTTCCTATCATTGCTAGATGATCCAAAGCCAAATTCAATCACAGCCTGCAATGTTTACTGAACAAATTTCCCTAAATTTCCCTCGGGATTAATAAAGTATCCATCTATTTATCTATCTGAACAGTTAGAGTTTCCTTGTTTGTTTTGATCAAATCTTGTCAACAAAGCAAACCACATCATTTGTATTGCATTGTGTGAATGGCCACCTGCTGCCTCCGGCCTCCTGCCTCATGTCTGCCCTGGGGCTATTAGCTAGGGTGAGGGTGAGGGGCTATTAGCTATGGTGAGGGTGAGGGGCTATTAGCTAGGGTGAGGGTGAGGGGCTATTAGCTATGGTGAGGGTGAGGGGCTATTAGCTAGGGTGAGGGTGAGGGGCTATTAGCTAGGGTGAGGGTGAGGGGCTATTAGCTAGGGTGAGGGTGAGGGGCTATTAGCTAGGGTGAGGGTGAGGGGCTATTAGTGAGGGTGAGGGGCTATTAGCTAGGGTGAGGGTGAGGGGCTATTAGCTAGGGTGAGGGTGAGGGGCTATTAGCTAGGGTTAGGGTGAGGGGCTATTAGCTAGGGTGAGGGTGAGGGGCTAGGGTGAGGGTGAGGGGCTATTAGCTATGGTGAGGGTGAGGGGCTATTAGCTAGGGTGAGGGTGAGGGGCTATTAGCTAGGGTGAGGGTGAGGGTGAGGGGCTATTAGCTATGGTGAGGGTGAGGGGCTATTAGCTAGGGTGAGGGTGAGGGGCTA
>NC_045163.1:29222423-29224923 GCF_900700415.2 Clupea harengus | reverse complement strand
CATGCTGTTAAGTCTACACGTCAATTTGTGTGTCGCTGAATACACTGTATTATTATTTTTATTATTCCAGTGGTTAAAAACTGCCCCTTCAAACCTTCTGGAAGAAGACTAGAAAAACCCCTTGAGTGAGCTCCACTTCCCAGTATCCCTGCCAACAAGTCAAGTCAGCATTCTGTGTCTGATGTAGAGAGAGAGAGAGAGAGAGAACCCCCTGTCCCACATAACTAATATTTAATGTTTAATAATTAACAATGAACCTGTTATATGTTTCTATACCACATTGTTACCACCTATAACTTATTGTTTGTTTTTTATTTATTTATGTTAATTGTGCTTGTACATTTTATGTAAACATGCTTTGGCAACGTTGTATTGTATGCAGTCATGCCAATAAAGCCTTTTTGAATTGAATTGAATTGAATTGAATTGAATTGAGAGAGAGAGAGAGAGAGAGAGAGAGAGAGAGAGATGAAGATCAGGCTGAAGCTTTGACTCAACTCTGATTGGCCACTCCTTTTTTCTCTTTTTTTTTGCAGACAACTGAACCCTTCAAGATGGACGGGGAGGAGGATGGACAGTGCTACTACAACGAGACCATCGCGTTCTTCTACAACCGCAGCGGCAAGTACCTGGCCCAGGACTGGAACGCGGTCAGCACGCTGGTCATGGGCCTGGGGATCACCGTCTGCATCTTCATCATGCTGGCCAACCTGCTGGTCATGGTGGCCATCTACGTCAACCGCCGATTCCACTTCCCCATCTACTATCTCATGGCCAACCTGGCGGCGGCGGACTTCTTCGCCGGCCTGGCCTACTTCTACCTGATGTTCAACACGGGTCCCAACACGCGCCGGCTGACCGTCAGCACCTGGCTGCTGCGGCAGGGGCTCATCGACACGAGCCTGACGGCGTCCGTGGCCAACCTCCTCGCCATCGCCATCGAGCGCCACATCACCGTCTTCCGCATGCAGCTGCACACGCGCATGAGCAACCGGCGCGTGGTGGTGGTCATCGTCATCATCTGGACCATGTCCATCGTCATGGGCGCCATCCCCAGCGTGGGCTGGAACTGCATCTGCGACGTGAGCACCTGCTCCAGCATGGCACCGCTCTACAGCAACTCCTACCTGATCTTCTGGGCCATCTTCAACCTGGTGACCTTCGTCGTCATGGTGACGCTCTACGCGCACATCTTCGTGTACGTGCGCCAGCGCACCATGCGCATGTCGCGCCACAGCTCCGGGCCGCGCCGGAACCGCGACACCATGATGAGCCTCCTGAAGACCGTGGTGATCGTCCTGGGTGAGTCGACGAAGCGCACCGCAAACCACGAGGAGTGGTAGGGAGGAGGGGGGTAACAGTTATTCAATTCAATTCAATTACATTTTACAATTGTCTCTAGGCGCTTTTACAGAGCCCAGAGCCTGAAACCCCCTTAGTGCACACACACATACTCACACACACACACACACACTTTACAGAGCCCAGAGCCTGAACCCCCTTAGTGCAAGCACATTGGCAACACGGGAAAGAAAAAAACTCCCCGTTAGTCAGGAAGGAACCTTAAGCAGAACCACGGCACATAAGGGGGGGCCCATCTGCTTGAGGTCGACCGGGTGGAGATAGGAAGGGGGGGGGGGGATGGGGGAGGGTTGTGTGGCAGAAGGGGAAGGGAAACAACAGGTGTTGTACATGTCCTGCATTTGGTAGGTGTACATAATATATATATACAGACATCCACAGATAAGCGAAATTTATGCTACTCTGATTTCACGGAGTCGGACATAGGGAACGCCCCTCCGAACACAGGGAAGGCCTCTCCGACATTAACCGCTCTCTCTGAACCCTCTCCGAGCATCTCGGAGAGGCTGTCGTGCACCTACTCATTTTTATAACTTCCCGTACGAGGTTTGCTCGGAGTAGCATAAATTAAGCGTTGCACATGAGGAGTGGCAGGGAGGGATGAAGAATGACTTGAAGCTGAGCGGTGGAGACACAGTTGTGTAAATCAGTAACACACACACACACACACACACACACACAGACAGTTGTGTAAATCAGTAACACACACACACACACACACACACACAGTTGTGTAAATCAGTAACACACACACACACACACACACACACACACACATACACAGTTGTGTAAATCAGTAAACGCTGCCAACTGTGGCGATTGGTTCAGGGTGAAGAAAAGTGGCGAGTGCAATCTGTGTGGTGAGATCCGTCTGGATGAGTATTGGGTAGAATTTATTTTCTGTTTTTTTCCTTGGTGATCTGGCCACTTACTGTGTTATGCTGCAAGTGTTGCAGTCTTGCTCCAGTCTGGGACACCACACACAGGCTCTTTAGGCAGCAGCTGTTTCACATTGGAGATCAAGCTGAAATTCCTGCAGTCAAATATATATACTCAGCAGCAAAGTTATTGGTTAGGGTTAGTCCTATTAGCCATCAGTGTTTGGTGGCTTGATAGCTGGCGTGTCTGATTCGGGAAG
>NC_045163.1:29187423-29219923 GCF_900700415.2 Clupea harengus | reverse complement strand
CCTCTCCCCTCTCTCCTCTCTCTCCTCTCCCTCTCTCTGCTCTCTCTCCCTCTCTCTCCCTCTCTCCCTCTCTCTCACAGGCAACCAGCGCTTGTTTTCTCCCCCCCCCCCCCTCTCTCTCTCTCTCTCTCCTCTCCCTTCTCGTGCCTCTCTCTCTCTCTCTCCCTCTCCTCCCCTCTCTTCACAAGCACCAGCGCTTGTTTTCTCCCATCTCTCTCTCTCCCTCTCTCTCTCTCTCTCTCTCCCTCTTGCTCTCTCTCCTACCCCCTCTCTCTCTCTCTCTCCCTCTCTTCCCTCTCTCTCACAGCACCGGTGCCCTGCATCAGTGGCTCCTGCCCCAAGGCCCAAAGAAAGGAGCCCAGTCATTGGAGAAGATCCCTCAGCCTCCCCACCCCATCCCACCCACACACACACACACACACCCACAACACACACACACCACACACACACACACAACCCTCACACACACACACACACACACACACACACACACACACACACACACACAACACCCACCCCACCCCACCACCCACCCCAACCCACCCCACCACCCCACCCCACCACCACACCCCACACCCACCACCACCCACCCCACCCCACCCACCCCACCCACCCCACCCCACACCACCACCACCACCACCACCCCCACCCCACACCCACCACCCCACACACAGGTTTGGGAGGGGAGGTGTTTGAGGCGGGAGAGGCTCCCGGCAGATAGGGGTTCTGTTGCCCATTAGCAGCGAGCTGGTGGACAATTGTGTATTCTCTTTCCTTCTCCAGTCCTGTTGACATGCTGTTGATACGTTGATACGTTCTCTAGTTCTCTAGTTCTAGAACAGCCGGAACAGATGTGGCCCAGATGTGGCCCAGGTACGGCAGAACCAGGGGAGGATCTGCAACAGGCTGCTGCTCTCTGGGAACCTGTTCTTGGTTTGAGGCAGGGGGGGGAGGGTTTTTGACTTCAGAGAAAGGCAGCCCCGGCGGGTCGAGCTGGACTTTACGAGCCGAGGATCTGAGAGATCTCTCCCATCTGCTCCGCATGTGACGCTGCAGAGCGCCGCTGGAGCTCCCGGCACAGCTGTACATGTTATCTGTTCACTAGTTCTTACTCCTGCCCCATGTTTCTTACCCAGCAGTGGCTCACTCAGTTTATCAGCAAAATTACGTTTTAAATCCATCTCTAATATTACAGTAACAGTAATGACTGATTGCATTTGTAAAATGTTTTGCCCCTCCGGTATGTTAACATCTATCAGTTTCAACACGCTCCACTTGAGTGGGAGGCAACCATTTTGTTGTTTAGATTTTGTATTGGAATGTGTGTTAGCCCGTTAGCCTTTAGCAGATGCTTTATCAGGCTGGTCTTTGTCAACCCCAGAGGAACTTTGTCCACAGCAGATAAATGGACAAATGGAATTTTTCCTTACTGGGCTAACAGGGGTCGACATCACTTCCTGTCGCCATGTTTCCCGTGCTATCGCTGCTAATACTGGGCTAACAGGGGTCGACATCACTTCCTGTCGCCATGTTTCCCGTGCTATCGCTGCTAATACTGCGCTAACAGGGGTCGACATCACTTCCTGTCGCCATGTTTCCCATGCTATATTGCAGCTAATACTGTGCTAACAGGGGTCGACATCACTTCCTGTCGCCATGTTTCCCGTGCTATATCGCTGCTAATACTGGGCTAACAGGGGTCGACATCACTTCCTGTCGCCATGTTTCCGGTTGCTATCTCTGCTATCTGCCACCAGAAGCCCTGTGTCCTCGGAACTCTGAGGGAGGGAGGGAGGGAGTGAGTGTGTGAGTGTGTGAGTGTGTGAGGGAGGGAGGGAGGAGGGAGGGAGGGAGGTGGACCGGTGGAGGTGAAATATCTGTCCCTGCCTGACATCTGTTGGGCAGATGACGCAGACGAGCGCCCCCGCTTTCAGGATGCTTGTAAAATGAGTTATTCCTGATTTCTCCCGGGAAGCGCTATCAGAGATGGGAAATAATAAGCAGGACCATCGGCACACACACACACACACACACACACACACACACACACACACACAACCGCACATTAAAACAGCACTCAGCACCACTTTTCCTTGGGGGTTTTGTAGCATCTAATAGTATTGTCTGACATGCCTACTTAGCTATGTTTTAGCACTCTGTCTTTGCTGACATGGAAATAGTGGTAACCAGTAATCTCTTGTGGCCTTAGTAGATATATATAGATAGATAGATACGTAGATGGATACTTTATTAATCCCGAGGGAAATTTAAGTCATCCAGTAGCTTATACATATATACACTTATACACCTCAGCGACATACATACATAAATCACATATACTGTAAATACACATAGGGAGAACATATTCACACAGAGTGTTTCCAGATGCAGGAAAGGGTCTGACCCTATCGTACAGAGTGCAATGATTGTGACAGTGTCGGTGTCCAGGAGGAAAGTGATCTTGTGCTGCTGGTGTGTGTGTGTGTGTGTGTGTGTGTGTGTGTGTGTGTGTTTGAAAAAGTGCAAAGAGCAAAGTAAAGTAAAGTATGAGATTGATGTTGATGTTGATATTGAGATGTGGTTCTTGGTCATTTTTCTGATCATAATCACAAAGCTGAGAACCCTTTTCAACCATGTGTTCAAGAAATTCCTAAATATATGTCCAAAATATATGTCCTAGATATATGTCCAAAATATGTCTTAAATATATCTCCAAAATATGTCCAAAATATATGTCCAAAATATATGTCCTAAATATGTCCAAAATATATGTCCTAGATATATGTCCAAAATATGTCTTAAATATATGTCCAAAATATATGTCCTAAATATGTCCAAAATATATGTCCTAAATATATGTCCAAAATATATGTCCAAACTGTATGTCCAAACTGTATGTCCTAGATATATATGTCCAAAACCAAATCTGTCTCTTCTCCTAAAAGAAGAGAAGACAAGAGAGACTCCGTCACAGCTTCTTGCCCTGTCTGCATCGGCACCAAATACGAGTCAGATGAGATCCAATTAGTGTGGACAGTTTCAGATGACTGAGAAAGCCTGCCCGACTCACAATTGCCTCATTCTCTCTTGACCTCTGACCTCTGGCAGGCAGCAAATGGATGGTGTGGTGGGGGGGGAGGGGTAGCGGGGGGGGGGGGGGTCACTGTGAATGATCTCACTAAACAGCCCTGTGTCCCCGTTAATGTCCAGAGTGGGAACTGGCAGCCAGTTGAGATTCATCCGAAAATTGCTGCGAAAACAAAGTCTGCATGGCGAATGCAGAACGAATGAACACACACACACACACACACACACAAAGTCTGCATGGCGAATGGACTCAGTCCTCAGGCCAAAGTCTGCATGGCGAATGCAGAACAAATTAACACACACACACTCACACACACACACACAGGTCCTCAGGCCAGGCCCCTGGGCGCGGGGGTTTGCATGAAACCATTTCACACACACACACACACACACACACACACACACACACACACACACACACACACACACACACATCATACACCCCCCCCCACACACACACGTGAAACAGGCCCCTGGGCGCGGGGGTTTGCATGAAACTATGCGAGGCATGTGTTTAGCCGCATCACAGGTGCCAAAATCTGACAGGGGCGACCCCCCAACCACCACCACCACCCACGACCCCCCACCCCCACCCAGCCCCGGCCACCACCACCCCACGACCACCGCCCCGACCCCCCCACCCCCACCCAGCCCCGGCCACCACCACCCACGACCACCACCCCCACCCAGCCCCTGCCTCCCCCTTCCTCTGTCTACATAGTTGGGAATTCAAAAGAAATTCTCTCCCTGCAATGTCTTGCATGCTTGTGACTCAACAAGCAAAGAGGTTCTTTGTGATAAAAATGTACGACTTTCAAGGACTTTCTAGTTCAACGCCCCCTTGTTCCGTTATAAGTCTTTGTGCAATTAATCCAAATTTTATAATCACCAAGCCTTCTCTCCCTTTCATGAAGTCAAAGTCAAAGAGTTTATTTGATGAAGTCAGCGCTGACAAAGACTCGTGTCACGAGGTGTCAGGCATGGGCGTCGCCACACTATAACTTGGGGGGGGGGGGGGGGTCACGTCCCCCCCACTCTCAAAATGCTGCTGACACCCTTGGTGTCAGGGCCGCTCCAGCTTAACACCACGCACACACTGATGACAGTTGACCACATGTTTAGCGCCAATGGCTAAAATGCTAGCTCAGGTTTACCCCTAGTCCATCCACACCCTGTTCCTCTTTCACAGGCCTTTGAGAGGACACAGCAAAAGTAACAACTCTCAACAAAGATGTCTAGATAGATAGATAGATAGATAGATAGATAGATGGATACTTGATTAATCCTGAGGGAAATTTAGAAAAAAAGTATCCATCTATCTATCTAGACATCTTTGTTGAGAGTTTTTTTTACTTTTGCTTGTGTCCTCTCAAAGGCCTGAGAAAGAGTCTAGGTGTTTCTGGAAACCACAGCAAGGGTAGTTCAAAGGGAATTTCTTGATTGTTTTGGGTCCACACTTTTACTAAGGACGAATTGGCCAGTATTGAGTTAGAACTACGCTATGGGGTTACATTGTATTGCTGCTTTGTGGTTGCTGGTTTCAGCATTCTAGCTCAATACAAGACCGATTGCGATCGTTAATGGTCCTTAGTAGTAAGTTTGGACCCAAAAACATCTAAAAATAGGGCCCAGGTTAAAAAACTCCCAAAGTTTCCCTCTAACATCTCAGAGTTTCTAGGAACCACAGCAAAGGTTAGTTCACGTCTCGGGCGAGTTTTGACATGTTTCACGGCCCTTTCTCCGGCCAGTTCTGTCACAGATCACAGATTAAGGAAATGTCATGTGCAGAACAGGAAGCTGACAGACTGCACTGCGGGTTCTTTTTATCAGCGTTCGCTCTTTCTCCCATGAACACATGAAGTGTAGACATTATTATTTGGTTGCTCCATTAAATGGGTGCTATGTTCATGGGCGTTACCAGCGAGCGTTTTCCCCTTATTCCTCCACGCGGGAGCCGCTGTAAGGTGGCCTCTGAGCAGCCTGGTCAAAGAGCCTAATTGTGTAAGGAGACCTGCCAGGAAGTCGTAAATTAAAATCCTGTTTGGAGTCGATGCACGCTTTGAATGGTTGCCAGTTTAAATACTCCAAAATGGAAGTCAGAACAGAGCGGTTGTGAGGCAACCCTAATTACACTGACCAGCTCTGGCAACCCTAATTACACTGACCAGCTCTGGCAACCCTAATTACACTGACCAGCTTTGGCAACCCTAATTACACTGACCAGCTCTGGCAACCCTAATTACACTGACCAGCACTGTTTTACTTCCTCACAAGATGTGCTGAGGGTGTGTCACTTTCCCTCTTCCTGAATCTTTTATTTGTAGGTATATTGCCTTCATTATATTCTTGCTAAAAATGATATACGCACCCTGATGCAATGCAACACATGGCATGTCTCAAGACAGTTGATTAACGTTGTGTCTTTCAAAACTAGTTTCAAACATTCCTCTTCATTGGCATTAGATAACAACATATTTATATTTGCACACAACACACAATTGCGTATGCCCATATCTGTTTTTTGTTGTTTTGTTGTTGTTGTGGTCATTTGTGAGGGGGAGAATTCTGGTAAGAAATGACTCACGAGTCTCCTGACACTTGTTGTCAAAAGGAAATGTTTCAAATTAGCTGTCGAACCCAAAGGCCAACTGGAAAATGTATGTTTGGTCTTGAGGTTTCTCTTCTCGTCCGTGTGGGATATCAGCTGCTACCACAAATGTGCACTGTCACATTTGGGAGGGGGGGCAGGGGGGCAGGGGGGGGGTAGTCTTATTTGCGAGCCATCTCTGGAGCTCATGGGAAAGAGGCTGGGTCCAGGGGTTAACCTAATTATCCCCCACTAGTGGAGAAGACATCCAGTGTGTGTGAGAGAGAGAGTGTGTGTGTGTGTGAGAGAAAGAGTGTGAGAGATAGAGTGTGTGTGTGTGTGTGTGTGTGTGTGTGTGTGTGAGAGAGAGAGTGTGAGAGATAGAGTGTGTGTGTGTGTGTGTGTGTGTGTGTGTGTGTGTGTGTGTGTGAGAGAGAGAGTGTGAGAGATAGAGTGTGTGTGTGTGTGTGTGTGTGTGTGTGTGTGTGTGTGAGTGTGTGTGTGTGTTTGTGTGTGTGTGTGTGTGTGTGTGTTTGTGTGTGTGTGTCTCCAAAGAGGCATTATATGCTACTCCTCTGGTGTCACTTTCAGGATGTCGAACTAAAGTGAACTAAACTGTTATTAGTGATGTCACCGCGTAAGTGTTTTCCATTTCCCGGGATCAAAAAGGTGCATTTGTTGCATTGCCATAATAATAATAATAATATAATATTATTAGACCATAATCTCTGTCATTCTGGTGGCAAATGCATTTTTTCTAATCACTTCACTTGTAATTCCCATATTTCCTGTCATCTTTTCATGTTTCAGTGAAACGCCGGTGTAGTGTTGCAAGATGATGACCTGACGTACACTGGGATATGATGTCTCCGGCTCATGTTGCACCCCCCCGCCCCCCCTCATGTTGATTTAGGATTTAGAGCCCGGGCTTATATGCCATCTTGTATACGCAACTCTGGTCCAATGCAAACCAAATGTGATGATGCCACACTATAATCATTTTGATCCCATATGCTGTATAAAAAAAAAAAGAAACAAATTGCCCCCCGCGTGAGTGAATGTGATCCCTGCCATAGCTGTATTTCAAATGCATTGCTGTGTATGATCCCAGCCATAGCTGTATTTCATTACATTTACATTTCAATTCAATTCAATTTTTTCAATTAAATTTTATTTATATAGCGCCATAACAATACAATTGTCTCTAGGCGCTTTACAGAGCCCAGAGCCTGAAACCCCTTTAGTGCAAGCACAATGGCAACACGGGCAAGAAAAAACTCCCTGTTAGTCAGGAACATTTAGTCATTTAGCAGACGCTTTTGTCCAAAGCGACGTACAAGGGAGAGAGAACAGTCAAGCTAAGAGCAATCAAAAACATGGTGTAACAATAAATACTACTTTACATAAGAATTAGAAAAAAACGACCTAGGAAGGAAAAAGGAAGTGCAGGAATCCCTGCCATAGCTGTATTTCAATAATAATAAAACTAATTCATTTAATTTGTAATGCACTCTTCATTCAGAAGAATCTCAGAGTGCCATATACATATTATTATTTCAGATGCATTGCTGTGTATGATACCAGCCATAGCTGTATTTCAATAATAATAATACTAATTCATTTAATTTGTAATGCACTCTTCATTCAGAAGAATCTCAGAGTGCCATATACATATTATTATTTCAGATGCATTGCTGTGTATGATACCAGCCATAGCTGTATTTCAATAATAATAATACTAATTCATTTCATTTGTAATGCACTCTTCATTCAGAAGAATCTCAGAGTGCCATATACATATTATTATTTCAGATGCATGGCTGTGTAATGTGTGGCTCTGTCTGGTATGGCCCATGATATGGCCTATCAGGTCACTGTATCTGCAGTATGGCCTCTTTGAAATGTATTTATTTAGTCATCATTCGGATTTCAGTGTGGTTGTGCATGTTGTGTGAACACAGGACGTTCCATGTTGTTTTTTTATGGTTGTTTGTGACTTGTGCTTGTAGACGCTGCATTTCATAAACAGCTGTCTTATCACACGCACACACACACACACACACACACACACACACACACACACACACACACACACACACACACACACACACACACACACACACACAGCCTCCTGTTCCAAATTAGCTATTTCTGCTGTTCCCATGGAACCCTTCTCGTAGCCCGCTGCTTCGTGTGGATCTCAGGGCAACGCCAACATCAGGAGCAGAACAGAGACACACACACAGTCCTTGCCTGCGCTCTTATTTATGTAGGCGCGAGTCCGCTCAAGGTGATTTTAGCGTAAAGGCAGAGAGTAAAGCAAACACGTTGCCTGAGCATTGGGATTCCTGGAGGAAATTAAACTTTCTTTTTCCCCCCTATCTCCTTGTAAGACTTAAGAGCACCTAGAATTCAGATTTGAGCAGCTACCCCCCCCCCCCTCTCCCCCCTCTCCTTGAACAGCTACCCCCCCCCCCCCTCTCCCCCCTCTCCTTGAACAGCTACCCCCCCCCTCTCTCCCCCCTCTCCTTGAACAGCTACCCTCCCCCTCTCCTTTCCCCCCTCTCTCGTTGAACAGCTACCCCCCCCCCCCCTCTCCTTCTCCTTGCTTGGGAGATGGGGAGACACTGTGGAAAGGCTGAGTTGCTAGCAGTTATTGGGTTTATCTAGCTCCTAAGTGTCTCTGGACACACTCTGTGTGTGTGTGTGTGTGTGTGTGTTGTGTGTGTGTGTGTGGTGTGTGTGTGTTGTGTGTTGTGTGTGTGTGTGTGTGTGGTGTGTGTGTGTGTCTGTGTGTGTGTGTGTGTGTGTGTGTGTGTGTGTGTGTGTGTGTGTCTGTGTGTGTGTGTGTGTGTGTGTGTGTGTGTGTGTGTGTGTGTGTGTGTGTGTGTGTGTGTGCTCACTAGGCATAGCTTCCAAGTGATGTAAAGGGTGCGAGAACAGCTGCAAGCGCTAACAGAAAGCAGAGCCCTTACAAATATCTGCTCTTGTACAAAATAACCTCCGTAGCCAAAATATTTATCCCCAATCTGACAGCCTGTAGAGGAACGGCTGCGCGGTGCGGGTAAGGCAGATTCTGCTACGAGTCCGTTGATGCGTTTTTTTTTAACGACGTTGAAAATGAAATAGAGGTTAAAAAACACAATTCTGTCAGTTTGGCTATTATTTTTTTGAACAGTTAAAGTGCTTGCCAAGCGCCATTTCTAAATCTTTTTTTTTATATGATTTGGGTTGATAAAAGGCCAAAAGCCCATTTGTGTTGCCAAGGCCACAGGGCCTGGGGGCTAGAATGTGATTGGTTTGGACCCCAGTACTCATCTTAACATATGCTCTGTGCATTTGGCACCACGGGAGTGAGCAAATACTGTTCAGACTTTCCCATAACGGACCAATATGCCTGTTCACATTGTTATGCAGAGGAACTTTACCAGTGTTGTGCACGTTCACACCTCTCAGGAACTAGTTCAAAGTTCAGTTCATACAAGCAAACATGAATCGTTCACGTTCATAGTTCACCATTTAAATTCTGAACTAGTTCATAGTTCAGTTCATTTTCATTTTTTTTTTTTAATTATTGCACATTTTTCAGGAGGACATAATTTGCACAGAAAGGTGAGATTTTTGTGTAAAAATCCCGGACATAATAATAAGGTGGATCGGATGTACTCGCTGAGTCTGCGTCTCTGTTTTCGCTTTCACTTGCCATTTTTATATTGAGACCGAGAGCTGTTGCCTTGGAATACGTTGCTTGTTTGGTACACATGTGTGTGCGATGATTCATGGGTAATGTAGGGCGAAGTCGAGTTAGTTGGTTTAGGTAGGCTATCGCAGAAATTATACGGGTACTGTTATAGAGGGGGTTCGGGAAATGTGTAATCACTGAGGGTCATCCGATTAGAATGGAAAAGAATGGAGACTTGGATAATCAGTTTGATTCTTCACTCTTTGTATTGCATTAACAACAATGAATGGGATAAATTGTAGGTGGGTTTATGTTTATGTGTGTGTAGTGTGTGTGTGTGTGTGTGTGTGTGTGTGTGTGTGTGTGTGTAAAGTAAAGTACAAACAGAAAATATACATTAATACACAGCCCTGTAGTACCATTTAAATAATGAATTATACAGGGAACTAAAGGTAATAATTTAACCTCTTCAGCAATGACATGCTACTGGCTTAATCTCAGATCAACAAGGGCATGTACACTAAATGAAAGACCGCTCAAAAGTTAGCATAGGTAAACCCTGTAACACTCGTATTTGTACATTAGCAGCTTATGCTAAGCGAGTTCACGAACAGTGCATCATGCTAGATCAATTAAGTGACAGTGCTCGTAACAATTATGAGAAAGCTAAACTATAACAAACACATAATGACAAGGTAGGCTACACAGTCAAACTCACGTATACATGGACGCACACAACTTCAACAAAGTGCAACGTTCAATTATGTGAAAATATGCCCGAAGTTAACTGCTACTCCATCTAAATATGCCGTGTAGCGATATCAAAACATTGCACCGTGAGAAGTGGAGTCACATGACCAACGCAATTACCAAATATGGTCATTTACCCTAAACATGGTCTGTCTGGGCAATTTAACAAATAATTACTATGGCCTTTTTAACTTACTGTTATTACTGTTAAGGTACTGAGCAACGACATGGTACAAGCATTCGATTTAGACAGCGTCTTTCCTCAGTAGAAGGAAAACATTCCGTAATGTTTTAGCTAGACCTCAGTGGCGCTTGACCTCAGATAATATGAACGTGTTCACCGTTCAAATTCATTATTTGTCATTAAGTTGCGTTCAGTTCATCGTTCTCATAAAAATGAACGTGTTCAATGAACGCGTTCTTTTGAACGCGTTCATGCACAACACTGAACTTTACATATACTTATAGTAGCACATTGTTATGCAGAGGAACTTTACATATACTTATAGTAGTACATTGTTATGTGGAGAAACTTTACATATACTTATAGTAGTACATTGTTATGCGGAGGAACTTCTACTACTATAAGTATATGTAAAGTTAGTATGTACTAGTATATGTAAAGTTAGTATGTACTAGTATATGCAAAGTTAGTATGTACTAGTATATGTAAAGTTCCTTTACTGTACAGCTTTCCTCTCAGTGGCAGTGTTAAGTGTTCTCAGTATATCTGTATCTCAGTATCTTTGCCTTTAATCTTTTCAGTCCATATACATCTAGTATCGTACTTAACTTCTTAATAAATGAATTGCATATATGATATACGTATGCCATGAGAAGCATTTCAAAAGCCATCATATTTGCCATTGATGGGAATTGACAGTGAGATAAACAAGTCTGGGCAGTGTGATGTTCACCACACATTGATGGCAAACAACAGATAACGGTTACTTCAATGAAACACATTTTTTCTTTATTCCTGATTAACCAAAGTCATAGTTTGTCTAAAGCTAGCAAGCTAAATAACTCGTGTTAACCTAATGTCAGACTACAGCAACAACGAAAGCACTGATCAAATCTTGCTATCTTGCAAACCGATGTCACCAGAGTACAATTCATCTACAATTTTTATGCACTGTTTTTTTTCCCACTATTAATCAAAATGATTTTGACAACCCTAGTTGGAACCATTGTAAAAATGTGTCCTTGTCCAAGCCTAATGTCTCCTAAACAAATTATGTTCAGAGTACTTGTATGTCATGTTATGTTATGTTTGCTATGTTATGCTATGGTAGGTTGTTGTGTGGTGCCTTGTCCTAAGAATTTCAGTGCCCAGTCAGTCAGCACTGGTGCACCTCAGGGATGCGTGCTCTCCCCACTGCTCTTCTCCCTCTACACAAACGACTGCACCTCAGGAGACCCATCTGTTAAACTCCTAAAATTTGCAGACGACACATCAGTCATCGGCCTCATCCGTGATGATGATGAGTCTGCATATAGGCGGGAAGTTGACCAGCTGGTCCTGTGGTGCGGTCGCAACAACCTAGAGCTGAACACGCTTAAAACCGTGGAGATGACAGTGGACTTCAGGAGGAGCCCCCAGCACTGCCCCCCTCATCATACACAACAGTACTGTGTTGGCTGTGGAATCCTTCAGGTTTCTGGGATCCACAATCTCCCGGAATCTGAAGTGGGATCCCAACATCAACACCATCATCAAGAAGGCCCAGCAGAGGATGTACTTCCTGCGCCAGCTTAGGAAGTACAACCTGCCTCAGGATCTGCTGATCATGTTCTACACCGCAGTCATAGAGTCTGTTCTGTGCACTTCAATCACTGTCTGGTTTGGATCGGCCACCAAACTGGACAAGATCAGACTCCAACGGTCAGTCAGGTCTGCAGAAAAGATCATTGGTGCCAACCTGCCCACCATCCAAGACCTGTACACCTCCAGAGTCAGGAAACGGGCAGGAAAAATCACTGCAGACCCCTCACACCCGGACACAAACTATTCAAACTCCTCCCCTCTGGTAGACGCTACAGATCACTGTTCGCCAAAACCTCCAGACACAAAAACAGTTTCTTCCCCCTCGCCGTCTCACTACTGAACAACTAACCCACTGTAACATATATATTTATATTTATATATTTATCCCTGCACTTCTCGCACTCTCCACTTCTTCTTTGCACTACTGTTGTGCAACATTTCACAGCTACTGTATATAGCCATTCCGCCTTGTACATACTTTTTTAAACTCCTTAGTCCATTGCACTGTTGCACTGTTTGTTTGTTTGTATTGTATTGTATTGTATTGTATTGTATTGTATTGTGTTGTATATTTTGTGTAAGCACACTGAGAGTCACTTTACCAAGTCAAATTCCTTGTTTGTGCAAACTTACTTGGCCAATAAAACCTGATTCTGATTCTGATTCTGATTCTGACCCTGTGTCATTCTGTGCATCTGACAATAAAAGACTTTATTGATGTCTGCCCTTTGCGGTGTCCTTGTCCAAGCCCCTAATGTCTCCTAATGATGATGATGATGATGATGATGATGTTTTGTTGTGTGTCTCAGGGGCCTTCATCATCTGCTGGACCCCCGGACTGGTGCTGCTCCTGCTGGACGTGTTCTGCGCCAACTGCAACGTGCTCTCCTTCGAGAAGTTCTTCCTGCTCCTCGCCGAGTTCAACTCCGCCATGAACCCCATCATCTACTCGTACCGCGACAAGGAGATGAGCGTCACCTTCAAGCAGATCCTGTGCTGCCAGCGCACGGAGAACGTCAACGGCACCACCGCCGAGGGTTCCGACCGCTCCGCCTCCTCCGTCAACCACACCGTACTCAGCGGCGCCGCCCACAACCACAACCACGACCACTCGGTGGTGTGAGGGGGGGTCCGGTTCAGCTCTGGGCCAGGCCCGGCCCAGTCCCGGTGCCCGGCGCGGGGGCGATGCCCAATCAGAGAGGCGGCATGGAGGTGGTCGAGTGACGGGGCAGTGATTGAGGCGTTTCAGCGGCAAAGACTTTTTTTTATTTCTTTTTGTAATTTGTAATTGTGTTTTTTTTTTGTGTTTTTGAGTTTTTATTTCTTTGTGCTTTTGTTTTTATTTTTATTTTTGTTTTTTTATGTGGGATGAAAAAAATTGTTGACACTATGAACTATTTAAAGGTTTTGTCTATCTGTGATGCGAAGGATAAGCCAGTATAACCGCTTCCCCCTAGAATTCCGTCCTTTCCCACATTCCTCGGTCGGAAGAATTATAGATGAAGGATTAAGGACCTGACCAGTGCTTAAAATATCTTAATATTAGCTGGAGTAAGCTGAAGAGATATGGGTGTCGACCAGAGGGGGCGCCACATGCTGCAGTAGCAGAGCTACTGAGTTATACGACAGCTGCACTGAGCAAAAACCTGAAATGCTAATTAAAGGTGATTTTAAGCAATGTTAGCAGCGATGCTAATCTCCACCAGATTCAGCAACCTCTCCCTTCAATGAGCTCTGCACTGGAAACATATGGTCAGAGTATCTATTATTAGTTTTAATTATCAGAAGTCTTATTTTTTTTCCCCACCAAGTCTCAAGGTTTTACTCAGGAGGGTGATTTAGCTCACATGGAAATCTCCTTCTGTAAAATGAGGAAGAGATTGAAGAAGGTTTTTGCTGTTTTCTCTCAGTTTCATACAAATATTTTTTGGTGCTGTGACCATTGTTTTCTGTCATTGTCTGAAAAACACAGAAAAAAAAATCTTTTTGGATGCTGTCTGATAGTGTTGTGTATTGTAGCATTCCAAACAAACGCTATACAGTTCTAAACCTATCAGAGCATCGCCTCGATCAGCAGTGACTCATGGGTCAGAGCCACACGTTACTTCCATCAATCCATAGTTTATGTGTCGCTACCAAAGCCTCCTCTCAAGCAGAGTGAGAAGAAGTGAGAAGAAGAGAGACGGATGACATAGTCCAGTCAAGCCTCACTCACCCTGGTGCATTGGACCATAGCAGTTATGTTCTCCTTAGTTAAACTAATGTTAGTAAACATGTTGTTTGTTTGTTTGTTTGTTTTATTTTGTTCTATACAATTCTTCCTTTTATATTGAGTACCGGTGATGTTGGCAAACAGCATTACAGAGGAGAACGAAAGGCCTTCTAGAAAATTAAACTTGAATTTTGATATTTATATTTTTTTTTAAATGAACTAAATTTCTTTACTCCTTTGACATGCCTATACAAATTAATATTAAAATAATGAATTTGATGGCTGAAAAATTAATGAGTGATGTAGAAAATCTTGAAATCCTTCCAACCAATGGAACCATGCAAATTGGGTCTAAACACATCTGCCCATGAGGGCGGTTCTCCAGAACTTGTTTTTGCACTACATTTGATCAGTATTGGACTCAAGAGACCACTGGCCGGGTGGCTTTACCATTTGAGCAGAAATGCTATTCCACTTAGCTCCATTGTGCCTGTGAGTCTCTCTATCCTTTGCACTGACATGCTGATGTCCTGATGTCACAAGCATCACATGTTTTAATTGTGTCGTCACACTTCATTTGTGCGACTGAAGACGAAGAACAGCAAGATCATGAGCCTTAATCCTGTCATCTTCTTGTTTTTTTTTTTTCAGACCATTTTTCCGGTCCTTTGAATGAATGCTTATCTAATGATTACGTTGGCCGCCTTCGTTAGACATTTCGCCTAAATGCCTTGTTTCTTTTTTTTATCGCAATGTAAACTGGGAGGGGCTTTAGTAGGTTTGTTCTAGCTGTCTTCCGTTCTCACTCAGACATGTTCAGGGATTCAAACTCATGGACTGATTAACATGTAATACCACGATTAGGTTTCTGCTCTTTTATTCCTTCTCAGTGTGTTTTTCTGATGAACGCAGACCCACATTACATGGAAATCATCCTTTATCAGGCTTTTAAATGGAACGCTAGTAGGTTAATTACTTGAGGGTGCGGAAAATGTTTTGTTCCCCCACGTTCCTTCCCATGTTCCTTCCCACGTTCCACCCCATGTGTTCCCCCATGTTCCCCCCCATGTGTTGTGATATCTATCATAGGCGTCCCATGTCTGCTTGAGCCTTAAGCTTTTAACACCCATGAGTGGCTGTGTACTGTTGTGGTTCTACCTGCCTTTTTTTAAACCCATGCCTTCCAGCGGCCGTGGACGTCGTTTGGGTCGACTTTTGTTCCAAATGGCTTGTTTGGGTTGGATGTTAATTAAAAACCAAAGTGCTCCACCGGACTGTGGGTGCCCACGGGTAACCTCCACCGGACTGTGGGTGCCCTAGGTAGCCCCGACGGGTAACCTCCACCGGACTGTGGGTGCCATCGGTAGCCCCGACGGGTAACCTACATCACCTGTAGCAAGGCCCGCCTCAACCGTCCAGTTTATGTCTATAACCACAGCTAATGTAATCACAAGTAAAACAAAACTGAATGATCAGTCTAGTCTGTGTGTTGGTCTGTACTTCATATACCTATGTATGTATGTATGTACTTATGTATATAATATATGTATATATATTCCATGTTATTCAAGAAGGGAAGATTTTACTGTTGGGATTGCAAACAGAACTGGATTATATATTTTTGTTCTGTTAAGCTTTTGAGCAACTGAAGGACTGTGTGCTTTTAAAACAAATCACTTTTCTCATACTCTGACGTCTCCCTCCCCGGGCCTTCGTCTCCCTCCCTGGCCTTCGTCTCCCTTCCCGGGCCTTTCTCCTCATACTGACGACTCCCTCCCCGGGCCTTCGTCTCCCTCCCCGGGCCTTCGTCTCCCTCCCTGGCCTTTTCTCCTCATACTCTGACGTCTGTCCGGGCCTTTCTCCTCATACTCTGACGTCTCCCTCCCCGGGCCAAAACATTGTTTGTTCGTCCAACTCCTGCATACAGTCACTAACTCTGTACAGACCTCCATTTTGGTTTGTCAGAGACTGAAGCAAAGTGTGAATGCCAAATCATTTCCTTTTATTTTAATTCTGGCACTACAAGGTCTTAATATGCGTGGATGAATTTGACTAATTATGATGCAGTGAATTATGAACTTGCCACAGCAATGTCTCAGTATTAGTTTATGAGTTGTAAATGTCTGTTCAAAATGTTATAGCCCAAAGAAAGGAAAGAAATCGAGGATGGTAGTGTTTCTTTAGATATGTGTCCATGTTTGCCTTATATTCCTAGTGTGTCCTTCCCAAACGGCCAATAATGAAGGACTGTACAGTTTATTTCTCTGACACTTGTCTTTCAATCAGTTGCCTTCGTTTAAAAAAATAAACTCTATTGTATCAGAGCGTCCCGCTGTGTGTGTCTGTCTTGGGTGTCCTCTTTTAGTTTGTGTGGAGAACGCAGTGTGTACCTTTTTAGCTAAATCAACAAAAAAGTTTTTTACACACACACACACACACACACACACTTTAAACACAGGTGATTGATTTGTAGCATGTTTGTCTCCCCTGAACCTTCAGGAACTCACACATGCAACCCCGGTGAGCTGGTGAAACCCAGTTCCCCTCCGACCTGCAGGAACTTCCTGTGAGCACAGCCCAAGCCCCACCGCTGAGTGAGGGGGATGCCACGCTGTCATTCTCGCCGCCACTTCCTGTTGCAGATGACAGACGCCGGCGGCGTCCTGCTGGCCCAGACCATGCTGGTGTCCCCTCCAGATTTCACTCCAGAGAGAAGTATGATCTCAGCGCTCGGGTTTCACTCTTACCCCTTTTCCACCAAGGCCGTGCCGGTGCTGGTTCTGGGCTGGTGCTTATGCAGTTCGGTGCTGGTTCTACTCGCCAATTATCTAAGAACCAGCTCGAGAGCCAGAGTAGGGCAACGTCTTTAAATCACTACATACGCCGCCGTTGTCCTAGCAACGCGTCATAAAGTCATCAATCATAACAACAAAACAACAAACTCTGTAGCAGTACCTCACGGCAGCTAGCAGATAATGCTAGTTAGCTAGCTGCTACACGAACTTGCTTAGTCAACAGCTCATTTTTAAGTGTGATATCACACAACAAAAACAAGCCAGATTGAAAGAGTTACTGTATACTATGCAGACAAACTAACACATTTTGATGGATGAAAGCTTTCTTTCTTTTTTTTAATTTGTTTGTTATTTGGTCTGTTGTCTGTTTGGTCTTGAACCCCTCCATCTCCAACTCTCCACGTATTTCCTCATATATTTTAGCTTTTTAGTTTGTCTTGCATTTCTGTTGATGACCAAATCGCTGTCAAGGTATTTATTTCATCCGTGATCCACTGCTGGATGGATTTTTCATTTATGTTTTCACCGTTTTTCACTCATCTTGGTTGACGTCGGAAAAAAAATGGCAGCGGAAATGTCTGTTGCTGGTAGGGTAGCTCCGCCCATAACCTCGGGACGCACCCGACGTCACCGGTTCTTAATTCTGGACCAGCATAAAGTTGGTGCTGAGTTGGAGCCGGTTTTTGGAACCAAGAGCCAGGTTTATTTGTGTGGAAAATCGAAGAACTGGTTTGAGAATTGGCACCAGCCCAGAACCAGCACCGGCACCGGCACGGCCTTGGTGGAAAAGGGGTATCTGTGTACAAGGGGTTCACTCTGTGCGTGTCTAGAGAGAGAAGTGTGATGTCAGCACTGCTGGTCTGGAGTGACATCACTGCTGGTCTGGAGTGACCTCACTGCTGGTCTGGAGTGACCTCACTGCTGGTCTGGAGTGACCTCACTGCTGGTCTGGAGTGACCTCACTGCTGGAGTGACCTCACTGTGTAACTCTGCCTGAGCTGCTAGGGACCAATACACACCCCACATTCACAATACACGCCCTACACACCCCACACTTCACATAAAGACCAACACACACCCTACACACCCCACAGTTCACATAAAGACAAACACACACCCTACATGCACAACACACGCCCCACACACCCCACAGTTCACATAAAGACAAACACACACCCTACATTCACAATACACGGCCTACACACCCCACATAAAGACAAACACACACCCTACATTCACAATACACGTCCTACACACCCCACATTTCACATAAACACAAACACACACCCTACATTTTACATAAAGACAAACACACACCCCACACTTCAAATAAAGACAAATACACGCCCCACACTTCACATAAAGACAAACACACACCCTACATTTCACATAAAGACAAACACACACCCCACATTTCACATAAAGACAAACACACACCCCACAGTTCACATAAAGACAAACACACCCTACACACCCCACATTTCACATAAAGACAAACACACACCCTACATTTCACAAAGAGACAAAAAAGAATGAATGGGGAAATGTTTGGTATGTGGGGTATAGGGCCTGTGCCTGCTCCTCTATAGGGCCTGTGCCTGCTCCTCTATAGGGCCTGTGCCCGCTCCTCTGGCCTGTGCCCGCTCCTCTGGTATGTGTGGTATAGAGCCTGTGCCCGCTCCTCTGGTATGTGGGGTATAGGGCCTGTGTGCCCGCTCCTCTGGCATGTGGGGTATAGGGCCTGTGTGCCCGCTCCTCTGGCATGTGCCCGCTCCTCTGGCCCATCAGGCTTTGGTCCTGCATGTCTGGGTCTGGCTGGCGGGGGCCGCGGCTCTAACCCGATGCAGCTGTGACCTGCATTCCACAGGATTCGCTCTGCCCTGAAAAATATTTGATTTTGGACACTCAACCCCCATCGCCGCCAGCGAATATGGACAATACAGTAATGATTTATAGATTGTGGTGTTTTGCCTAAAATTATAAATAAATTATGATTTCTTTATGGCTCATATTTGTTGAGCCAATTAGTTCTGTTAATCTCCTCATTTTGGCTCTGGCCAAGTAAGACCCTGCAATACACAAATGAACAAACTGAGCTCAATGTTCAATTTGCATGAAAGGAAATTCTTATCGAAGGATGAGTTAATGCTTTAAGACAATAGGTTATCTAAAAAAACAGGGAAAGAAAACCTTTTAAGGATCCAAAAAGAACACAAAGCTTAGAACCGTGACTGTGGGACAAAGCGTTTCAAAAGTGATAAATGAAGCACCCTTTATGAGCTCCTCCTCATTCTCATCATCATCATCATCATCATCCTCAGGGTGAGTCAACGTTGCTCCATGCCAGAGTCGGAACAAGAACAAAACACAGAGAAGAGAAGAGAAGAGAAGAGAAGTGTGACCGTACCGTTCTCTCTAAAGCAGTCATCTCATCCTAGTTGACCTTTTAAACATTCCCCTCTGCTTTTAAAGGGCAGCTCAACATCAGGTTTTAAATATTCCCCTCTGCTTAAAGTGGCATTATGCAGTAATTGTACATCAGGATTAGGGTTAGGATAAGCAGTTTTACCTTAAAATAACAGCTTTAAAAAAATTGGGGCGCTACAATGACTTTTAATATGGAGAATCGCCTCTGTGCCATTGCCATACCAGGGTCCGTAGGCATATTACTGCGTTATGTAGGTTTGCCTGAAGCCGCCCGGTTACTACTGTCTGCCGAACTAGTAAGTAGCTTATTTGTCGTCTTGCTCTGTCTTGTGTTGCACTTGCTTGATGTTTGACTGTGTTAGAACAGTTGTTGACTAACTAGTTTGTCATAATGTCAAAGTCAGCACATTTCAAGAGATTTCGTTAGTTTTAGCCGCTAGCATATCGTTAGCGATTAGCAATTGTTCCGTTATGCTACTTTAATGAGGCTAGTGGCTTCGGCAGGGTCTTACAGACACGTGTGTGTCCACACAGCCAGTGTTAATGAGGCTAGTGGCTTCGGCAGGGTCTTACAGACACGTGTGTGTCCCGACATAGTCTGGAGCGCTGCAGATTGTTGTGTAGTCGTGTAGATCTTCATGGAGGTGGAGAGGTGGAGCTGTGGAAGAAACAAGGTGGGATTTTTAAAAGCTCAACGCTGCTGAATCTTTTCTCTGCAGAGTAAAACTAATCTAGTTTGGATGACGGCAAACTTAGAAGTTGATAGAACTGTGAGGGCGATGATGTAACAAAGCCCTGAAGCGAAACAGAGCAAGGACACTGGCAGGAAGAGAGGGAGAGACTGAGAGGGGAAGAAAGAGTGAGAGACAGAGAGGGAGAGAGAGAGTGAGAGAGGAAGATAGAGAGAGGGAGACTGAGAAAGGAAGAGAAAGGGTGAAAGAAAGACACTGAAAGAGAGAGAGAGTGAAGGAGGAAGATAGAGAAAGAGAGAGAGTGAAGGAGGAAGATAGAGAAAGAGAGAGAGTGAAGGAGGAAGATAGAGAGAGAGAGAGAGAGAATGCAGTGACAAACACCCAAACATGCATGCAGGGCTGAATAAGGCCAATACCCCCTTTGTTATGAAACATTGAAAAAAAGGCAACATTTCCAAACAAGTGAGCTCACCTGTTATCATTTCGGAGCTCTTAAGAGCTAAGAACTGAACACTGAAGAGAGAGTGCCCCTCGGTCAGCTGGTCCTGAGGCGCCAACAGGAAACTAACAAAACTATAAATAGGAGCAAGACAAGGCTAAAGTGTTTTTATATAGCGCTATTCACACACACATTGGTCATTCAAAGTGCTTCACAATTGAGCAGATAAAAGAACATAGAAAACTAGAGAGGCATTTCTGCAAGGAAATGTGATGTGAATGTGACCATAACGCTAGTCAGTGATGTGGATGCTAACGCTAGGCAGTTATGTGGATGCTATCGCTAGGCAGTCATGTGGATGCTAACGCTAGGCATTCATGTGGATGCTAACGCTAGGAACACTTACATATTCTGCACTATCACTTTGCTTTTTGCACTTTCCAAAACACACACACACACACACACACAAGCACAAGAACACTATCTTGCACTACCCATCCTCACAAGCACAAGAACATTATATGTTTAGCACTATCCACACCAGCAGCACAAGAACACTTTCCTCCTGGACACGACACTGTCACAATCATTGCACTCTGTACAATAGGGTCAGACCCCTTCCTGTATCTGGAAACTCTCCGTGTGAATATGTTCTCCCTATGTGTATGTATATATGATTTATGTATGTATGTCGGTGAGGTGTATAAGTGTATATGTGTGTATAAGCTACTGGATGACCTACATTTCCCTCGGGATTAATAAAGTATCCATCTATCTATCGGTCATGTGGATGCTAACACTTCACCTAACAAAAGAAAGGTTAGATCCTCCTACCACCTGTTGGATGAGCAATAAATAAATAAATACATATAAATAATAGTGAGTAAGAAAAGAATAAATATCATGAAACAAGGCGCAGAGCAGCGATTCTCTAACAGCGCTGACACACTGACATACAGATGAATATACAGGTGGCACGGTGGCTCAGGTACTTGCACTGCCGCCTCACAGCAAGAAGGTCATGGGTTTGATTCCCGCATGGGGAGCTGTTGGCTCTGGGGGGCAGGTGTGTCCCCCCCCCCCTGGACCTACAGTGCTCAGGTGGGCTATCTCCTGGGCCTTTTCTGTGTGAAGTTTGCATGTTCTCAAGGGGGTTTCCTCCACTAAGAACAGAAAGAACAGAACACTCCTGTCCGTCCCTGACCAAGACGGACGGTTCACTGGGTCCCAGCTCACTTGGGTAAACAGTGATAAGGATGCAGGATAACGACACACACACACACACACACACACGAACCCAAATAAGGAGGAAGGGAGGAAACACAGATGCTTGTTAGGAGGACCCAAATGACCGTTACAGTAGTACAGCCCTACTGGAAACACAAACACAATGTTATTGTGCCATAAACAGAGAATAAAAAGGAGCAAAATATGTTACAACGGTAAAATAACTGAAGTTAAGAAAAACAATGACAAGGTACAGACTCAGCACTCACAGTCCTAGTAGAAACTCACAGACACCGGCAGACCTGGATACCCAAAGAAAACAAAGTGTGTACAGTGTATGTACTATGTACATCTATCTATCTATCCATCTAGTTAGCTATCTATCTATTCATCCACCTACAGTACCTACCTACCTACCTATTTCTTTATTAATTCATTATTGTTCTCTTTAATATCTAACATTCCCATTTCTTTTATTTATTTTTTTCACTCAGAGAAAGAGAGAGAGTGAGAGTCAGAGAGAAAGAGAGTAAAAAAGACAGACAGGGAGAGGGAGAGGCTGCTTTTGAGCTGGATTCTGCCACTCCATTCTGCCTGTCATGTTTTGACACGATTAGCCCAGAGCTATGTAGAGGAGTCAATGACCTGCCTTTCACTGCCTGGTCTTTCTGGCTGAAACTCTCTCAGAGAATCTCAAGGATGTTGACGACGGCACGCGTTTCTCTTTCTCTTATAATCCGGCAGCACACACACACTACGTCAGTCAGCTCCATGAGGTCAGTGTCAGTCACACACACACACACACACACACACACACACTCTCACACACACACACAGAGAGACAGTCACACACACATGCCCACATCAGTGTCAGTCACACACACACACACACACACACACACACACACACACACACACACACACACACACACACACACACACTCTCACACACACACACACACACTCTCACACACACACACACACACACACACACACACACACACACACACACACACACAGAGAGACAGTCACACATACACACACACACACACACACACACACACACACACACACACACACACACACACACACACACACACACACACACACACACACTCTCACACACACACACAGAGAGACAGTCACACATACATGCCCACATCAGTGTCAGTCACCAAGCAGCCCAGAAGACGCCAGTCAGCTCCGTCACTGTCTCCAGGAGGTCAGTGTCAGTCACACACACACACACACTCTCTCACACACACACACACTGTCTCCAGGAGAGGTCTCGGGGTCTCTCAAACAAGAGACGGGAAAAACACACAGTTGACAGGGAGGGGTTTTTAACACCATTCCTCACTGCAGGGCCCCAGTCCAGCTCAGCAGAGCACACACACTACTGCACACACACAGGGAAGGGGAGTGCAGACATTTACATTTAGTCATTTAGCAGACGCTCTTATCCACATTTTACATGGTGAGGAGCAATGTGTGTCACTGGGTTGTATGTAGGTTAGTATAGTTTATTATATGTGTATTATATGTTATATGTATATATGTTAGTATTATATGTATAGGCTGCTATATGTATATTTAGTATTATATGTATAGGTTGGTATATGTTTAGCACATCGTATTGTATATTTATCTTGTATATTGAGTAAGGTTATTTAGGTTATTATATGTTTATATGTTTATTATGTGTAAATTATGTTCATAGTACTTGTGCAGAGTGTACGTCGTGGTTTGTTATGTTATATTATGTGATGTTATGGTATGGTAGGTTTGGGCGGCGCCTTGTCATAAGAATTTCAGTGCCCAGTCTGACCCTGTGTCATTTTGTGCATCTGACAAATAAAAGACTTGTAACTTGTAAAACTTGTAACTTGTTTCCACATCCATCAACATTTGGATCATGCTATAAGGGAGAGAAAAACATTTTTGTTAATAGACATCCATTTGGGAAACTGATAAGGAGATACTTTTAGGTAGTCAAATAACAGTAGGTCATATGGCCATTTTATCAGTATTAATATAGGCATTAGCGTTGTGATGTAAAAGGAGAGGGAGAGAGAGAGGCTGCCTGGGTAGGTGTATGGGAATATTATTTAGCATTTCGTTTTGTTATGTTTAGTTATGGTTGGCTGACATGGTGCATGCTGATTTTATTTAGGATGGCAGGATACACAACAGTGTATGTGTGTGTGTGTGTGTGTGTGTGTGTGTGTGGTCTGGCAGGGTACACAGCAGTGCCTAACTGTCTGGAAACAGCCGCAACACGCGCCGTATGCTGTACCCGGCATCCGTAAAGGTCCTCCTTCACGATACAACATACGCTGTCTGTAGCCCAGTTTTATTGATTTGGGGGATTTTGTATGTGTTTAGTTATGCTGGCTGGCTGCCTGGCCAGACAGGTGACGGGTCTTGTGTATTGCTGAGTAGATTTTGCTCGTCATCATGAGAGGAATTAGTGAATGTAAAAAGCATCTTTGGCCCTCGTTTACTTTGCAGGTTGTGGTGGATTTCGACAGTGAAAACTGTTGGTCTGGCAAGATCCAGTCAGTCTGTATGATAGGGAGAGGATTAGGGTTAGGGTTAGGGTTAGGCCCCTTGGACAGTGTGGCAGGGAGAGGGTTAGGGTTAGGCCCCTTGGACAGTGTGGCAGGGAGAGGGTTAGGGTTAGGCCCCTTGGACAGTGTGGCAGGGAGAGGGTTAGGCCGCTTGGGCAGTGTGGCAGGGAGAGGGTTAGGGTTAGGTCGCCTGGGCAGTGTGGCAGGGAGAGGGTTAGGGTTAGGGTTAGGTCGCCTGGGCAGTATGATAGGGAGAGGGTTAGGTCGCCTGGGCAGTGTGGCAGGGAGAGGGAGAGGGTTAGGTCGCTTGGACAGTGTGGCAGGGAGAGGCCTGGGAGTGACATGAACATGAAGCACCCCACCTGAATCTAAATGTACAGTTTTGTGTTCAGTTTTAACTCTGCAGATTGTAGAGGAGAATATGACTGGCCCAGAGACTCCATACACATCGCACACAGTACTTATACGTTTCTTTTGAAGCTAAATTTGGACACCCTATGCCCTAAACAGACTCAAAACTATTTAAAGAGTGTGCAAGGCTGGTCTTTTTTTTAAGCAATCGGTTTCAAGTATGCAGTGTTTTGGACCGATCCTGCCTAGTCCTACTCCCTTTTTGCCGGGAATACTCCTCTGCCGGGAAGTGTTCCGATTGCCAGATAGCATCCCGGCATTTGGGATTGGGAGTGGGAGTTCAGCTCTCTCCGCCCTGCAGCTCAGACACACACACACACACACAGAAGACTGCTCTCCTCACGGCCCTCTGTCAACAGTTTAGGAGAGAATCAATTGAGTGTCACCAAATTGGTTTCAACTCATGGCTTTTCAACAGCTGCAGACAGGCAGACATACACACTCCCTCTCCCTCACCCAGACACAGACACACACCAAGACACACACACACACACACACTCCCATTCATATACAGAGGAAGGAGAGAAGCACTTCACATGGCCCAGTTGGTTTGCTGGTAGTCTTTATTATGACATGATCATTTACTATAGTAGCGTGATGTGTGTGTGTGTGTGTGTGTGTGTGTGTGTGCGTGATGTGTGTGTGTGTGTGTGTGTGTGTGTGGGGGGGGGGGGCATGACTCTAGTTTTCCACTCCAGGTCTCCTCCTCTCAGTCCCCACTTCACCTCCTCTCTTCTCTTCTCTTTGCTCGCTTCAACTTGTGGGCCTCTTCATCTTCCGAGCGCATTGACTGACTGACTGAGTGACTGAGTGAGTGAGTGACTGTGTGTGTGTGTGTGTGTGTGTGTGTGTGTGTGTGTGTGTGTGTGTGTGTGTGTGTGTGTGTGTGTGTGTGTGTGTGACTGACTGACTGACTGACTGACTGACTGACTGAGTGACTGTGTGTGTGTGTGTGTGTGTGTGTGTGTGTGTGTGTGTGTGTGTGTGTGTGTGTGTGTGTGACTGACTGACTGACTGACTGACTGACTGACTGAGTGAGTGAGTGACTGTGTGTGTGTGTGTGTGTGTGTGTGTGTGTGTGTGTGTGTGTGTGTGTGTGTGTGTGTGTGTGTGTGTGTGTGTGTGTGTGTGTGTGTGTGTGTGACTGACTGACTGACTGACTGACTGACTGACTGATTGACTGACTGACTGACGGACGGACTGACTGACTGACTGAGTGGCGGGCGTGCGGGCGGGCGTGCTGATTGGACAGAGTGCAGAAGGAGTGTGTGTGTTTGGTTTTCCTGGCAGTTCAGCAACTCTCCTGTGGCCCCTTCTACCTGAGACAGATCGCCATGGCGACGCTCCTGTGGACCCTTCTATCTGAGACAGATCCCTCAGACAGTGAGGACTGCCCATGGCGACGCCTAACTATCCTCCGCCGTGTCATACGCAACCATGGCGACGCCTAACTATCCTCCGCCGTGTCATACGCAACCATGGCGATGCCTAACTATCCTCCGCCGTGTCATACGCAACCATGGCGACGCCTAACTATCCTCCGCCGCGTCATACGCAACCATGGCGACGCCTAACTATCCTCCGCCGCGTCATACGCAACCATGGCGACGCCTAACTATCCTCCGCCGTGTCATACGCAACCATGGCGACGCCTAACTATCCTCCGCCGCGTCATACGCAACCATGGCGACGCCTAACTATCCTCCGCCGCGTCATACGCAACCATGGCGACGCCTAACTATCCTCCGCAGCGTCATACGCAACCCTGCGGCAGCACGGAAGAGTCCGGCTGGAATATGTATGGTAGAGGAGGGGTGTGTCTTCAGATGGCCAGGGCTGTCAGTCATTCAGAGCGCTGCAACAGAGGTCCTCTGATGCTGGATGTGTGTTTGTGTCTGATGCTGGAGGTTTGCTTGTTGTTTGTGTTTGTTGTTTGTGTTTGTTGTGTGTGTGTGTCTATGATGCTGGAGGTTTGTTTGTTGTTTCTGATGCTGGAGGTTTGTTTGTTGTCTGTGTTTGTTGTCTGTGTTTGTTGTGTGTGTGTGTCTATGATGCTGGAGGTTTGTTTGTTGTTTCTGATGCTGGAGGTTTGTTTGTTGTCTGTGTTTGTTGTCTGTGTTTGTTGTCTGTGTTTGTGTCTGATGCTGGAGGTTTGTTTGTTGTCTGTGATGCTGGAGGTTTGCTTGTTGTTTGTGTTTGTGTCTGTGATGCTGGATGTTTGTTTGTTGTCTGTGTTTGTGTCTGATGCTGGATGTTTGTTTGTTGTCTGTGTTTGTGTCTGATGCTGGAGGTTTGTTTGTTGTCTGTGATGCTGGAGGTTTGCTTGTTGTTTGTGTTTGTTGTCTGTGTTTGTTGTCTGTGTTTGTTGTTTGTGTTTGTGTCTGTGATGCTGGATGTTTGTTTGTTGTCTGTGTTTGTGTCTGATGCTGGAGCTTTGCTTGTTGTTTGTGTTTGTTGTTTGTGTTTGTTGTTTGTGTTTGTTGTCTGTGTTTATTGTCTGTGCTTGTTGTCAGTGTTTGTTGTCTGTGTTTGTTGTCTGTTTGTTGGTAGTTGTTCTTGTGGAATGATGTCATACTTGGCTTGAATGAACCCTTTTTCTCCATTCTCCAGTATTTAATTTATTTATTCTCTAAGTTGAGCGGACATTGAGCACAAAGAGTTTCATTACTGATAAATGCTGTTTATGAGTATATGATGATAAACTTGAACTTGAACTTGAACTTGAACTTGAACAGCATTCAGATATGTCTGTGTTTGTTGGTAGTTGTTCTTGTGGAACGAATAGCATTCAGACATCAGACAAGAGTAGAAATTCAGAGAAGGATGTTGCAAGTGAATAGCGCTCAATGAGAAAACAGTGGAGCTTCACCAGCCACAGCATGGTCAAACAGCGCCATCTATCTCCCGTTCGAGGCACACACAGGAAGCAGTGCCATCTATCTCCCCTTCGAGGCACACACAGGAAGCAGTGCCATCTATCTCCCCTTCGAGGCACACACAGGAAGCAGTGCCATCTATCTCCCCTTCGAGGCACACACAGGAAGCAGTGCCATCTATCTCCCGTTCGAGGCACACACAGGAAGCGGAGGCCTTTTCCCACATGTCAAGTGTCTTTCGTCTTAGGAACATATTGACTCACAAGCATGTTCACTCAGTTAACTACAGTTATTTTATTGGGTATATTTCATGATAATGACTTCATATATGGGGATGACTGCTCTTACAATAGGTTGATACTATTTCGTATTGATTGATGGGGCATTTATGGAGACATCGATCCAGCGATCGCTAACATATACAGAATATACAGAATAAGGATGGACAGGTCAGATCCCAGTATTTACTATGGACATACTGGCTACTTAGTACATCAACATAACACACATTAATGAGACCTGCTGCAAGTATGGATACTAAAACATCCATTCAGGAAACAAGTATGGATACTTAAACATCCATTCAGAAAAACAAGTATGGATACTTAAACACCCATTCAGGAAAACAAGTATGGATACTTAAACACCCATTCAGGAAAACAAGTATGGATACTTAAACATCCATTCAGAAAAACAAGTATGGATACTTAAACAGCCATTCAGAAAACAAGTATGGATACTTAAACATCCATTCAGGAAACAAGTATGGATACTTAAACATCTATTCAGGAAACAAAACTACAGTATGACAATTCTATAACACATAGTTTTATAATACATATATATATAATAATAGTTTTGCCATTTCCTGCCAACATCAGAGCAGCAGATGCCACACACCACACACACCACACACACCACACACACCACACACCACATACAGCACACACACCACATCCACCACACACCACACACACCACACACAACCCATATCCACCACATCCACCACACACCACATACAGCACACACAGCACACACACCACACACACCACACACCACATACAGCACACACACCACACACACCACACACCACATACAGCACACACACCACATCCACCACACACCACATACAGCACACACACCACACCCACCACACACCACACACACCACATCCACCACACACACCACATCCACCACACACCACATACAGCACACACACCACACACACCACATCCACCACACACCACACACCACACACACCACATCCACCACACACCACATACAGCACACACACCACACACACCACATCCACCACACACCACACACCACACACACCACATCCACCACACACCACATACAGCACACACACCACACACACCACATCCAGCACACACACCATATCCACCACACACCACACACACCATATCCACACACACCACATACAGCACACACACCACATACACCACATACATCACACACACCATATCCACCACGCACACCACATACAGCACACACACCACACACACCATATCCATTACACACACCATATCCACCACACACACCATAACCACCACACACACCACACACACCACGCACACCACACACACCACACACACCATATCCACCACACACACCACATACAGCACATACAGCACACACACCATATCCACCACACACCACACACACCATATCCACCACGCACACCACACACACCACACACACCATATCCACCACGTACACCACACACACCACCCACACCCAACACACACACCATATCCACCACACACCACATACAGCACACCACACACACACCATATCCACACACACACCCAACACACACACCATATCCAGCACACACACCACACCCAGCACACACACCACACACACCATATCCACACACACACCCACCACACACACCGTATCCAGCACACACACCTCACACACCACATAGAACACAATGTAGAGAGTATGTATTCAACACCTTCTCAACTAAATATTTACTGTGACAATTGTGTTCATACCATCGCTGACGAACTCAACCATGTAAAAACACATGCCATATAGCACTTACTCTTAATACAATTATGTAATGGTGACGTGACCGTACCATGTTAATATTGTAAACTCTCAGGACGCGTATATTACATGCCATTCATAGCGTGTGTGATTAGCTGTTCGCTTAGTGTGTGTGATTAGCTGTTCGCTTAGCGCGTGTGATTAGCTGTTCGCTAAGTGTGTGTGATTAGCTGTTCGCTTAGTGTGTGTGATTAGCTGTTCGCTTAGTGTGTGTGATTAGCTGTGATTGCATTTAACATTAGACGCCTGCCATGGTACTGTGGAGACTATGAGACGTAGTGTCGTATAACAATGAGCGGACACTGAATCATTATAACATGATAACATGATATAACATGATACAACATGATATAACATGATATTACATGATATAACATGATTATAACATGATTATAACATGATAACATGATTATCTAAAAATCCCAACTGAAAACTGGAGGAGCTGTGTGCAGTGAAGAACATGACAAGACAGAACATTGATCATAAAGTGATCATAATCATTGATCATAAAGTGATAGCGTGACTCTGGAATATGCTATGTGTGAAAGCATCATTCAAAAACAGTTCAGAATTACGCCTATATATATTTCACCTCACTCTTCAGCCAGCGATCTGCTGGGGTTCATAGGACATCTTACAAACACACGGTTAAATAGGACTTAGAAAAAGGGTTGGAAAGGACATTTATATTTAAATTAACATACAGCTGGTACTAATTATGATATTTCACACGCCAATGCAAAAAGATTTATCCAATCAAAAAAAAAAAACAACACCTACCATTTGTATGCCAACATTAGCTTATTTCTCTTGGAGGCTGGGTTTAAACTCACACGGTTTGCATTTTAAAGAGATTTTTTCAAATGAGTTTCCACTCTCTGTGACAATTCTCTGTGACATCTACTGCTGGGTAAGTTCATTTCATATTACACAGTATTCACACCACACAACTGTTAGTTACATATTACACAGAAGAGTAAGTTAATTACATATTACACAGTATTCACAACAAAAGACAAATCCAAGAAATGCAACATTTAATAAAAAAAAAAAAAACAATAAAAGGAGCGTGATAACACATGAAGCTTAAAAAGGATCAATACACAGCGGATCAATACACAGCGGATCAATACGGCTATCTCTATTACTAAAATACACAGCGGATCAATACGGCTAACACTAGCACTAAAATACACAGTCATTACGTCATTGCGGCTAACTCTATTACTAAAATACACAGTCATTGCGGCTAACTCTAGCACTAAAATGGCTTCCTTTCTCTAGTGCCAGCTACACAATCACAGAAGGTCAAGGCCTCAGGCCTAGAGGCCTTTTAACTAACTGCACCATCACAGAAGGTCAAAGGTCAGGTCTCAGGCCTTTTAACTCACCGCAGTACCTGCTGTTTGGACACTGACTCTTTTTGTCGGCAACACCTTCACTGCTTTCATCATCAGTTTCTCTCGGAGAGAAGGGATGCCGATCATGATTTAAAACCTCTCCAGTTTATTTATGTACCTGATGCCGATAACGATGAGTGTGGTCTCCAGGCACTTAATGGAGCCTGAGCTTGACTGAACCGACTAACATTGTGTCATTTACATTTAGTCATTTAGCAGACGCTTTTATCCAAAGCGACTTACAAGGTATACACATTTTACATTTTCCACTGACGGCACACTGCACATCAGGAGCAATTAGGGGTTCAGTGTCTTGCTCAAGGACGCTTCGACAGGGAATCGAACTAGCAACCTTCTGATTACTAACCAACTTCTCTACCTCCTGTACCACTGTCGCCCAATGGTGCCAGGCAGGAGGAGGACAACTGTGGAAGTCTGTGGTCGTCTGGGACAGCGTATCAGTTCCCCTGTTACTCCATCAATCAATCAATCAATTCAATCTTATATAGCGCTTCTCTAAATACCCGAAGTCGCTTTACAGAGTCCAGAGTCCAGTAGTCATTCATACACAGTCATACCGGTGGTAAGCTACATCAGTAGCCATAGCTGCCCTGGGGCAGACTGACACTCCAGTAGTTTTAACGCTTCTTAGGGCAAAAAAATGCCTGTCCTTCCCCCCCCCCCCCCCCCCCCCCCCCTTTCTCCGTGTGCCCCCCTTACCCCCTGGGGGGGTCCCTCATCAGGGCTCCTCCTCCTCCTCTGGCTGGGCCACGGTCTCGTGCATGCGTTCCAGGATGCGGTGGATGCTGGGGAAGCTGGGCCGGTCGGTGGGGTGCGTGCTCCAGCACAGGCGCATCAGGTTGTACAGCTCGGCGGGGCAGTCGTCGCCGGGCCGCGCCAAGATGTTGCCGTCGCGCACGTAGTAGATGACCTCCTCGTGCGCCATGCCGTAGTACGGCTGCATGCCGTGCGAGAAGATCTCCCACAGCACCACGCCGTACGCCCACACGTCCGACTCGCTGGTGTAGCGGTTGTAGAAGATGGACTCGGGCGGCATCCAGCGGATGGGGATGGCGTCGTTCTCGTTGGCCTTGTAGTAGTCCGCCGAGTAGATGTTCCGCGACAGGCCGAAGTCGGCGATCTTCACCTCCATGCCCTCGCCCACCAGGCAGTTGCGCGTGGCCAGGTCGCGGTGCACGAACTTGCGCTCCGAGAGGTAGGCCATGCCGGCCGCCACCTGCTCGGAGATGTAGAGCTGGTCCAGACAGCTCAGCGGGCACGCGTCCGTCTCCGTCGTCTCCGAGGACAGGCTCCGGGCCGCCAGGCTGGGCTGGCTCAGGCTCTGGTTCTGGTGCTGCTGACCCGGGGCCTGGCGCCGTAGGTACTCGTTCAGATCCCCGTGGGCCATGTACTCGAACATCAGACACATGGGCTTGCCCACGGCACACACACCTGCAGGGATGGACAACACACACACACACATCAGACACATAGGCTTGCC
>NC_045163.1:29164923-29167423 GCF_900700415.2 Clupea harengus | reverse complement strand
ACCACAGGTATGTACATCAGTGGTAAAAAGACTTAAGCAGCTCGGGAGACGAGTTGTTTCTCGTTTCTCGTTTCTCATAGGGTAGCCGATACAGTTTCATCCCCAGGGCCATCACAGAACTAAATAATCACACAACCCTCATACCCTCCACCCAGCACAACTGCACTTTTTTTAGTGGTTGCACAAACACATTTCGTTGTGTATCTAATGCACAATGACAAATAAAGTCTATTCTATTCTATTCTATCAGGCATGCAGGGGCATTGGGATCTAAAGATCTCTCCTAGTCTGGGCAGCACCTAATAAGAGACTAGGAGCTGTGAGGGGGGGGGGGGGGGGGGGCGGAAGGGTGGAAGGTTCTGGTCAGAAGGGTATCCCTCAGACAGTTTCATATCAAGTCCATTTAAAGCACTTCAGAGCTTTTGAGGTGAAGCTTTTTTTCACATATAAATGGCTCCGTTGGCAAGACTTCCATTTACACCCTCACAGATCTCATGAGAACCAATGCATGGTCACACGCAGCGCCGCTGTTCCCAGAGGTCTATATTTAACACACACACACACACACACACACACCGCACCAGAGCTGCTTTTAGAAAAGACATTCATCCTCCGGACGAAGGAAATTGATGACCGGGATGATGAGCCAGAAATGACAGTCACACACACACACACACACACACACACACAGGGTAAATGGAGTCAGTATTGCCCCAGTATGACAGTCAGCATTGCCCCAGTCACTCAGCACAATGCATGTATCTGTGACACATCGCAGGGGTCATCCTCCAACCGTACGAACCTTCACACCAGTATAACGTGTTCAATTAATTATATGGAACATGGAATATTGGAAGTCATTGTTAATGATATGGAATATTGGGAGTCATTGTTAATGATATGGAATATTGGGAGTCATTGTTAATGATATGGAATATTGAGAGTCATTGTTAATGATATGGAACATGGAATACTGCAAGAGATGCAAGGTCCCGTTGTGTGACAGCCCTCCTATAGACCACGCCTCCTATAGACCAGCCCTCCCATATACCTCCTATAGACCAGCCCTCCCATAGACCACGCCCTCCCATAGACCACGCCCTCCCATAGACCTCCCATAGACCTCCTATAGACCACGCCTCCTATAGACCTCACATAGACCACGCCTCCCATAGACCACGCCTCCCATAGACCACGCCCCCTATATACCAGCACCCCTATAGACCACGCCTCCTATAAACCAGCCCTCCCATAGACCAGCAGGGGGCACTCCTGAGGCTGTTGTAGCATAACTTCATTACAATCATCTGTTGCTGTCTTTAAACAAATGTTGATGTCTTTAATTTACACACAGACACACACACACACACACACACACACGCACACACATGCTGTGGTAAGCGTGTGCGCATACACAGTCACACACACACACACACACACACACACACACACACATGCTGTGGTAAGCGTGTGCGCATACACAGTCACACACACACACACACACACACACACACACACACACACACACATGCTGTGGTAAGCGTGTGCGCATACACAGTCACACACACACACAGTCATGTGCACATGTATACTGGGCAGCACCCCTCAGACAAACATGCTTCTCTTGACCACGTACACACACATAATAGGCATGTATTGTTTTTTCCATACACATTCCTAAATCTAATTACGAATCTAATCTAAGGCTGTGCTTGTGTACTAAATAAAGTCTTTGAACACGAGGCGTTTCAGGCTGTTGTTATCTAACATCGGAGCTGCGGATCGTTAACATAACTAGAAGGGTGTTAGTAGTGGAGTGAAGGTCAGAGGAGCAACAATGCGTTTGAGAAATGTGCAGAGAAACACGTCGCTTGATCTCCTTCTGTGGAACTGAAAGCCTTGCTGCCGTGATTACAGGTAGATAGATAGAGATTATAGAACTGAAAGCCTTGCTGCCGTGATTACAGGTAGATAGATAGAGATTATAGAACTGAAAGCCTTGCTGCCGTGATTACAGGTAGATAGATAGAGATTATAGAAAGTTATAGGAGCTTAAACGACTCTCTGGAGAAAAAAGAATGAAAGACAAAAAAAAAAAGAAAATGTATAATACCATGATCCCTTAATGGACTGACTGAGGCAGTAACTCACCGTATTGCCGTTCTCCAGCCAGGTGATGGAGGGGGTGGGGCTTTAACTCACCGTATTGCCGTTCTCCAGCCAGGTGATGGAGGGGGTGGGGCTTTAACTCACCGTATTGCCGTTCTCCAGCCAGGTGATGGAGGGGGTGGGGCTTTAACTCACCGTATTGCCGTTCTCCAGCCAGGTGATGGAGGGGGTGGGGCTTTAACTCACCGTATTGCCGTTCTCCAGCCAGGTGATGGAGGGGGTGGGGCTTTAACTCACCGTATTGCCGTTCTCCAGCCAGGTGATGGAGGGGGTGGGGCTTCCAGTGGCGTTGCACTCCAGAGCGACCTTTGACCCGAAGGGAACCCGTCTC
>NC_045163.1:29159923-29162423 GCF_900700415.2 Clupea harengus | reverse complement strand
CAAGTGTTTGTAACCCCCCCCCCCCTCTTTCCTACTGTGAGGCGCATTGTGTTACCTCCTTGTATGAAATGCGCCGTACAAATAAAGTTTGATTTGATTTGATTTGATTTGATTTGATTTGATTTGACTGACATTCTTTTCAATCCATCAGTCAAAAGCCACAGCAGACATGGCAGCAAGAGAAGCTAGCATCTCCTGCTATTGGGGTCATTTTCTGGGTCAAACGCCTCACCATGTATATTTAAAATAAAAGGGGGATAATTAATATGGAATCAATTATCTTTACCCCACAATGTCATTCACACCCGAGAGCATGAAATGACTTTCAGTGAATGAGTCTGGAATGAGTACAGCGAGAGAGACATTTAAGAGTACTCCTTGTTCCAAGCCAAGTTCCACTTCCAAAACACCATGTATTCGTGTCAAATCGCTTAACGCCTTAACGACTGTTTGAGACAGTCTTGCTCCACAGCGCCACCTAGAGCCTGTGTTTGAGACACTTCACAACGCCACATAGAGCCTGTGTTTGAGACACTTAGAGCCTGTGTTTGAGACAGCCTTGCTCCACAGCGCCACCTAGAGGCTGTGTTTGAGACAGCTAGAGCCTGTGTTTGAGACACCTAGAGCCTGTGTTTGAGACAGCTAGAGCCTGTGTTTGAGACAGCTAGAGCCTGTGTTTGAGACAGCTAGAGCCTGTGTTTGAGACAGCTAGAGCCTATGTTTGAGACAGTCTTGCTCCACAGCGCCACCTAGAGCCTGTGTTTGAGATACTTAGAGCCTGTGTTTGAGACAGCTAGAGCCTATGTTTGAGACACTTAGAGCCTGTGTTTGAGACATCTAGAGCCTGTGTTTGAGACAGTCTTGCTCCACAGCGCCACCTAGAGCCTGTGTTTGAGACAGCCTTGCTCCACAACACCACTGCTCTCAGCGGCCATGAATCCTGTGGACTCGAGACACTCACTCATCTTCAGCTGAAGAGCACCACAGCTCTTGGCAGGCTGTCCCATCCAGTTGTTGGCGACGCAGCAGTATTCTCCGCTGTCGGAGTCCTTCACGTGGGGAATGATCAACATCTGGCCATTTTCTTTGGTGATGTAGCGGGAATCATAGTAGCTGTGATAAAAAAGATAATTAAAACAATGTACTGGCCTTCAAAAAGCTCCTTGTGATATGAATGAATATGAATGTGATGGCCTCGATGGTTCGGTGACTCTAGAAGGGACCGCTGATGTGGCCCTGATGTAGCATAGATCCATTTCAGTCGGTTTGAAAAGCCATTTACAGGGAATGTGTCGTTACAAAGGAACTGTTACAAATCATTCTCTGGATAGATCTCACCGCTGTCTCGTGCTCATTCTGTGTAATGTTCTCAGTGTATATGGAACATATGTATGTGGATGTATGGAGCATGTGTACATGTATGTGTGTGTGTGTATGTATGGGACATGTGTACATGTATGTGTATGTATAAAACATATGTATGTGTATGTATGGGACATGTGTACATGTGTGTGTGTGTGTATGGGACATATGTACATGTGTGTCTGTGTGTATGTATAGAAGATGTGTACATGTGTGTGTGTGTATGGACCATATGTACATGTGTGTGTATGTATAGATCATATGTAAATGTAAGAATGTGTGTATGTATGGAACATATGTACATGTATGTGTATTTAAAGGAACATGTGTATATGTATGTGTATGTATAAAACATATGTATGTGTATGTATGGGACATGTGTATATGTATGTGTATGTATGGATAATATGTACATGTATGTGTATGTATAAAACATATGTATGTGTATGTATGGGACATGTGTATGTATGGAACATATGTATGTGTATGTGTGTATGTATGGAACATATGTCCTTACTGGATTGGCTCATTATTGCGTGTCCAGGAGATGTCTGCAGGCGGGTCGGAATCCACCTCACATATAAATGTAGCATTATGATCCAGCAAAGCATCCACAGTCTCAAGAAGCGTGGTGATTCTGGGCGCTGGGGAAACAGGAAGAAAGAGAAAAGGAGAGAGGAGGTTACCACCACCTGCTGCGCCGTTAGCCGTTAGCCATTAGCCATTAGCCATTAGAGGTATTAATGCCACCAACACAGCAACTGGAAACAGGTTGAAAATACCAAGGTCCACACCATGAAAACTAGTTGGACACAATGAAGGGAATTCAATGATCTTATACCTAGTTATAATTGTTACTTTTATTTGGATTTAACTAGCATGTAAACATTCCTGGGTGAATATACTTTGGGCTGACCTGGGGAGTGAGGTGTGATATTAGACTCTCACCTACCCCCCCAGGTCGACACAAAGAGCCCTGCACCCATGGCTTATTTGAATAGATGGTAACACCCCTAAACTCAGCTTTTTAAGAGCAGATCCCTGAAGGAATAAGTCAGATGAGTCTGAGGTGAAGCTATGAGTGGACCTTCAGGCTTTGTCTCCCTTGGTGGCAGCCATTGTATAAGATTAAAACCTG